>NW_024412627.1:817637-852181 GCF_014898765.1 Herpailurus yagouaroundi
GATGGATGATGGACGGATGGACGGACGGATGGATGGATGGAGGATGGATGGATGGATGATGGATGGATGGAGGATGGATGGATGGATGGACGGACGGACGGATGGACAGATGGATGATGGACGGATGGACGGACGGATGGATGGATGGAGGATGGATGGATGGATGATGGATGGATGGAGGATGGATGGATGGAGGATGGATGGATGGATGGACGGATGGATGGATGGATGATGGATGGATAGGGCTGTTAATGTGTGTGAAAACATCCCCAGTCCAGTTTCCTGCCGTTGGCCGAGGCACCTAAAAGCAGATGGCAAAATCACCAATCTGATAGCCTCTATTTCTTGCACTTAGAGTTTTCGAGCCTTAAAAATAATCACCGTGATGAGAAAAGCCATCACTGCTCAGAGCATCTGCTGGGTCTGAGCACTTTGCTAAGTGGTCTGCCCTGTTTTCTCTTGCGGCAACAAGCCTTCCTGAGAGCCGGGGGCCATTAGTATCGCGGTTGTGACTGGCCAATTCTGCAAAATTGGTTCTGTTGGGAGTTGCAAAGAATACCAGAAAAGAGGGCGAGAAAAGAGGCTGGTCAGGCATCCCCAGGCTGACACTCCACGTGCCCTTCCCTCCCCGCCTGGGGGTGGGGGTGACCGTATGTTTACTCGCGAGGCCTCAGTCGTCTGACCTTCAGCCGGGAGGCCATATAGGTTACCTCCCCGCGCCTTTGGAAAGATCTAGTGCCCTCACTACCATGTTTAGCCCAAAGTATATTTTCCGGAGAAGCCGGTACTCCTGTCTCTCCCGCTCCCTCGCTCCTCAACTTTCTTAAGGTCTCTGTTACGGGCCGAATTGTGTCTCCCACCAAATTCACATGCTGAGGTCCTAACCCCCAGGGCCTCAGAATGTGAGCATATTTGGAAATAGGGTCTTTATTTTTTTAAGGTTTTATTATTATTTTTTTAATATTTATTTATTTTTGAGAGACAGAGCAGGGTAGGGGCAGAGGGGGGGGGGAGGGTCAGAGGGAGAGGGGGCAGAGGATGTGAAGCGAACTGTATGCTGTCGGCACAGAGCCCGACACGGGGCTCGAACTCACAAACTGTGAGATCATGACCTGAGCCAAAGTCGGATGCTCAACTGAGACCCCCAGGTGCCCCTGGAAATAGGGTCTTTAAAAGAAGGTCTTTTTTTTTTATTTTTTATTTTTTTTTCAACGTTTATTTATTTTTGGGACAGAGAGAGACAGAGCATGAACGGGGCAGGGGCAGAGAGAGAGGGAGACACGGAATCGGAAACAGGCTCCAGGCTCTGAGCCATCCGCCCAGAGCCCGACGCGGGGCTCGAACTCACGGACCGCGAGATCGTGACCTGGCTGAAGTCGGACGCTTAACCGACTGCGCCACCCAGGCGCCCCAAGAAGGTCTTTTTTTTAAAATTAAATATAATTTATTGTCAAATTGGTTTCCATACGACACCCAGGGCTCAGCCCAACAGGTGCCCTCCTCAATGCCCATCACCCGCTTTCCCCTCTCCCCCACCTGCCATCAACCCTCAGTTTGTTCTCAGCATTTAAGAGTCTCTCATGGTTTTCCTCCTTCCCTCTCTGTAACTCCCCCCCTCTTTTCCCTCCCCCGTGGTCTTTTAAGTCTCTCAGGATCCACATAAGAGTGAAAACATACGGTATCTCCCTTTCGTTGACTGGCTTATTTCACTTAGCAAAATGCCCTCCAGTTCCATCCACGTTGCTGCAAATGGCAGGATTTCATTCTTTCTCAGTGCCAAGTAGTATCCCGTTGTATATATAAACCACATCTTCTAAAGGAAGGCCTTTAGTTAAGGGAAATGAGGCCATCTGGTGCGCCCTAATCCAGTCTGGCTGGTGGCCTTATACGCAGGTGAGATTAGGACACAGACACACAGGAAGTGAGAGTCTGTGGCCTTTCGTCACGGCAGCCCCAGCAGGTGAGTGGAGACTGCCTCAGTGCCTCAGGGGCTGGCTGGTGGAAACCAGCAAAATCGGCTTCCTCCAGCTGGCGTCCCCTTGCTGTCTTTGCACATGGCGGTCCCCTTTGCCCATGCCTCCCTCGTGTCCTTTCCTCTTCTTATAAAGACACCAGTCACACTGGATTCTACCCTGATCGCCTCTTGGAAGGCCCTGTCTCCAGATACAGTCCCGTTCTGAGGTTTTTGGACAGTTAGGACGTCAACATAGGAATTGGGGGGGGGGGGCACACAGGCTAGCCCATAACACGGCCTAGCAAACGCTTACCCATTTCTGTGCTGCATGGATTGTTTAAATCAAGGCCTGGCTGGGCTCAAGAGAAGATCAGTGACGTGTGAAGCCGGGGCACTGCTCTGTGGTCAGCCCCCTAATGGTAAGAGTTGCACAAACCCTGCCCCAGCCTCCCACAGATTCAGTAGCCGTGGCTGGAATTGTGTCCTCTGTGGGTCATTCAGTCTGCAGCGAGGCCTTGGGGATGCAGGAGAGGCTGGGCAGTCCGCCTTCTGGATACTCCTCTCTAGGACCTGGTTCCTGCTTGTATAAGCTCCTGAATGGTGCTATAAACATCATCCATTTAGGCAAAGGAAATGTCTGACCATAGAAAGGCTTCTTGGAAATTCCATGAAATGCTTATGAGAACTAGAGATTACCAGTTCTGCTCTCCCACTTCCATTCTCTGGCTCTGGAGTGGGATGCAGATCTCTCTCTGTCTCTGTCTCTCTCTCTCTCTCTGTCTCTCTTGTCTTTCTCTCAACAACCATGTCATCTGGTTCTGCTATTCAGCCTAGCCTTGGGTGGAAACTAATGGATCCGAGACCCCCAAACCTACAATAGGGGTGTGGGACCTGCTCATACGGTTGCACGGGTCGTGCACTGAACACGAGGGTCCAGAGCAGAAGCCTTGAAAGTCGCCCAGAATCCATAGGATCACCCTCATGTATTCATCACTTTACAGTTTGCATTGCACTTCGGCACTGTCATTTCCTGGCCCAAGAATAGCACGGGGGAGGAAAAAGTAAGGCAAAGTTTGAGTGGGACGATGTTGGAGTTGAGGGGTAGATTTAATTTCAGAGACTGGCCCTGTGGGGATAGACGGGTTGGAGATTAGAGACACGTCTAGCCCGGTTGTGGTTCCAAATCCCAGGAAGCACCCACTATCGGACGCTTTGGGATAGGAAGGAAGAAAGGAAAAGTATAAGGAAATCAAGATGTGATTTCCTGGGGGAAGGCAGATAAAAAGTTCCCAAACCAGGGAGATGTGGGCTTGTCTCTCAGTCCTGACGTGTCCTGAGGTTATGACACAGAGTAAGTTCCACCCACGCTGAATCTCAGCCATCTTGTACTCCTACCTGCCTCACCTATTTGTGGAAAGGTTCAAATCAGACTATGTCCATAAGGCTCTTATCACAGAGCCCAGTAAGGAACAAGTGCTTAATAAGTGTCCGTAAGTGTAGCAGTGGTCACTCAAAAAGGGAAGAGCTTTGGCCGTTGGGTAATCAGTTGGCAAGACAGAGAAAATGATCTAGAAGTCCCATTAGAGTGGCTGGTGTCCACCACAAAGCCCCAGGGGAGGCTGAATGACGCAGCACCTGCCACGGGACAGAGGCCGACAGACTCCCATGGAAGGGCAGACACGATGCTTTGAAGGTCATCCCTATGCTTTGGTCCATAATAATGACTCCAGGTCCCAGTTACCAGTGATAACCTCCCATACCGGTCAAGGTTGCCTGAGATGACCCTGAGCCTGAAGAAGGAGGAGAGATTAAATTCAGCCTCAGCGTGGGGCTTTGGAGATATGGGTCTCAGAAATGGTCTGACCAGCTTCTCCAAGGGCTATAGGAAGGAGGTAGAGTTGCGCCCTTGACCTTGTCTTCATGGCTTGGGATTGTGAAGTCCGTATATGACTGCAGCAAAGACAAGTTTGGATTTTCGGGGTTTGATTCTGCCACAGGGCCTTTGCTCTTCTCACTGCTTGGAAATCACCTCCCCCAGATGTTTGGATGACTCATTCTCATTTCATTAGGTCTCTGCCCACATGGCATTTCAAGATCTCCTGACCTGAATAAAATGGCACTCTCTCCCTTGTCTTATAGTCCCTTACTCTACTTGGTAGACTGACTACTTCCTGACTACATGGCTTCAAGTTATGGATTGATCTCTCCCACTAAAATGTCAGACTTACGAGGGCAGAGACTTTGTTCTGTTCGTCACCGTACCCCGAGGCTTGTTAAATGCAGAGCGAGGCATGAACGGTAAGGGCTTCTGCTGTTCAAGTCTTACCACCCTCAGATTTATAAAAAGTCTTCCCAAAAGGGATAGTGGAGAAAGTTTTGTCTATTCTCTAAGCTTTTTTCCACTCGTATGGACTTACTACATTTATAAAAATAGTGTCATTTTGCATATACTGCTTGGTAAGCCTGCCTTTTCACTGACTTTTTCACTGCCATAAACTTTTTCCTATAGCAATAAATAATATTTTTTAACATGGTCCACGGTATATCGTTATCTGGATCCTTTACAGTTTATTTGATTTTTTTCTCAAGGAACTTTTTATTGTTTCCAGTGTTACAGTTTTATAATTAAAGCTGTGTGTTAATTATCTAATGCTGTGTAACAAACTTCCCCAAAACTTAGTGGCCTAAAGTTACGATGATTATTACACATGCAGGAATCTAAGCATGGTTTAGCTGGGTCCTCTGGTTCTGGGTTGCTCAGAGAGTATCATCAAGGTGCTGGATGGGGCTGTGGTCTCATCTAAAGGCTCGGCCGGGGAGGGCCCACTTCCTAGATCATGCATATGGTTGTTGGCAGTATTCAGTTCTTTGTGGGTTGGTGGTCTGAGTGCCTCATGACTTCACTGGCTATTGGATGGGGTCGTCCCTTAGTCCCTTTCTGCATGGACCTCTGCACAGGGCAGCTCATAGCCTGGTAGCTAACGTCATCAGAGCAAGCGAGAGGGCGAGAGGGAGATAGAGAGCGCCGGCAAGAGACATCACGTCATTTTGCCATGTTCTATTTGTGATGGAAGGAAGGCACCAAGTGCAGCCCACATCCAGGAGGGCAACACGTGGGTGTGAATACCGGACGACTGAGTAATTGAAGTCGTGTCAGGAGATGCCTGCCACAGGCTGATGTGAGTCTCTGTATCTTTAGCTGGAGTTACCTGCACATCCACATACATATTTGAGTGCATCTCTGATTGCTTTTCGGAATGTGTTTTCCAGAAGAAGAATCATTAGGCTGGATCGTGCAGCTTTTTACTGCTGGATCAACTGTTACGTGTTTCATAAGCCTTTTGCTACGTAAAAGTGTATGTAACACCTCTAAAAATAAAAAACGTAGGGAGGGCTGTAGGGCCGCCTGGGTGGCTCAGTGTGTTAAGCGTCCGACTTCGGCTCAGGTCACGATCTCGCGGTCCGTGAGTTCGAGCCCCGCGTCGGGCTCTGTGCTGATGGCTCAGAGCCTGGAGCCTGCTTCCGATTCTGCATCTCCCTCTCTCTCTGCCCCTCCCGGCTAGCACTCTGTCTCTCTCTGTCTCGCAAATAAATAAACATTAAAAAAAATGTTACAGTCAATTTATTCCTTTCCCCCCATTCAGGATTGTGTGAGCATGTTTTTTACACACCTACTTGTCACCCGTGACTCTTTTATTCGCTCCCAAGTTAATGGGTGAAACGTATTTCACAAGAGTTTTTTCTTTTTTTTTTAGTTGCTGGCGATCGAACACATTTCAGAGGGGTGTCGAGTATCTGGATTCCTTTTTCTGTGCACCATTAGTTCATTCCTTTTGTGCATTTTCCTATCAGGACATATGTGATTTTTTATTGAATTGTCAGAGGTCTGCATGTTCCTGTGATATAAATAATAATAGAATAAACATAAATGTTAAAAAAATCCAGATATCTTAGTTCTGATTCAGAGTTTACAAACACTTTTTCACAGTCTATAATGGGTCTTTAAGTTTTGTGTGTGGTGTTTTGATATATGTACTTTATTTAAAAATACTGAAGGTAATCAAATCTATTAATACATTCTTTTCTTTCTTTCTTTCTTTCTTTCTTTCTTTCTTTCTTTCTTGTTATGCAAAAAAGTCTTCTTATGTATGCCAAGTTTGGTTACTTAGAGTATCTGTCATTATTTTTAGTTTCCTTCCTTCTTCCCTCTCTCCCTTCCTCCCTCCCTCTCCCCCTCCCTCCCTCCCTCCCTCCGTCCTTCCCCCCCCTCCTTCTTTCCTTTGCTTCTAACATTACATGCTTTAATCTACAATCTCTAATTCATTTTGTTTTATATATTCAATGTCTCCTCCTTTCTGCTTCTCTTTCTATCTTCTCACTATTACTATTTTTATATATGACTCGTGGCTTGACCATAAACTGAATGATTCTTCCTTCTCCTACTGATGGGAAATGCCATATTTATCATATTGTACATTTTTATGCCTATTGATCTTTTCCTGGGCTATCTTTACTCTTCTTTGGATCAAACTCTGCAATCTTGAACCAGTTCCCGCAGTGTTTTAAACAAGTGCATTAATTTTTTCAAAATCAGAATTTATTCACGTATCATCCATGAGCATATCACTACATTATTATATTAGTAAATTAATCTATTAGTATGCTATCTTCTGACTGCTTGTTGATATTTTCCTAGTTATTTTGGGATGTTTCCTTTTAAAACCTAAGAATTGAGGGGCGCCTGGGTGGCTCAGTCGGTTGAGCATCCGACATCAGCTCAGGTCATGATCTCACGGTCCGTGAGTTCGAGCCCCGTGTGGGGCTCTGTGCTGACAGCTCAGAGCCTGGAGCCTCTTTCAGATTCTGTGTCTCCCTGTCTCTGACCCTCCCCCGTTCGTGCTCTGTCTCTCTGTGTCTCAAAAATAAACATTAAGAAAATGTAAAAAAAAAAAAAACCAAAACCTTAAGGATTGCTTTGTTAAAGATATAAAAGTCATGTGACTGAAATTGTTTACCCCTAAAAAGTCAGGAGAGTTAATGTTTTTAAAATATTATTCTTTCACACAAAAACATAGTAAGTCTCTGTTTTTTCAAGTTGACTTTTACGAACACCTGGTACATATTTGTAGCAATTTTTTATCGACCTTGAACATTTTGTGTCTGCGTTAGGATGACTATTTACATTCTGTTGCATCATAATATTGGGGAGACCACTTCCCTCTCTGAACTTCTTGTCCTCGTCTTTAAGCCCGACATAGTCATTCTTTCCTGTCCCGGATGCCGTGGTGGTTAAAGGAGCTGGTAAATTTATTTATTTTATTTTTTAATGTTTATTTCTGTTTTGAGAGACAGAGAGAGAGCACAAGCAGGGGAAGGGCAGAGAGAGAGAGAGAGAGAAAGAGTGGGAGACACAGAATCCGAAGCAGGCTCCAAGCTTCCCAGCTGTCCGCACAGAGCCTGACGCGGGGCTCGAACTCATGAACTGTGAGATCACAACCTGAGCCGAAGTCAGATGCTTAATTGACTGAGCCACCCAGGCGCTCCCTGAGCTGGTAAATTTAAAGCTCCCAGAGCAGGGCCCAGCACACCAGGTGTTCAACATGTGGTGGGAAAGGTTGTTAATTTAAAAGAAACTGTAGAAGAGCCTTAGATACTCGTGATCATGCTAGACAGTGAAGAAACTCCCTCTTCCGCATGACCACTTTCTATGCACCTGGTACCGTTAGCCTACAAATCTTTTGCGGTGAAGCGGTGAGACCGCAGAATAGCAGACAACAATCCAAGTTGGAATATTGTGGTTCTAACCCTTTTTGGCTCAGTCCTGCATCAGATGCTTACCAGATCCATCCAGCTCCTTTTCGGATCAAAAGCTACTTTATTTCTGGCTGAGGTAGAAATACCTCTCATGTTCTGCCATTAGGTATGGCTTGGCTGTTAAGAGTGAGTCACGAATATTTGGGGCGCCTGGGTGGCGCAGTCGGTTAAGCGTCCGACTTCAGCCAGGTCACGATCTCGCGGTCCGTGGGTTCGAGCCCCGCTTCGGGCTCCGGGCTGATGGCTCAGAGCCTGGAGCCTGCTTCCGATTCTGTGTCTCCCTCTCTCTCTGCCCCTCCCCCGTTCATGCTGTGTCTCTCTCTCTGTCCCAGAAATAAATAAATGTTGAAAAAAAAATTAAAAAAAAAAAAGAGTGAGTCACGAATATTATAAATACAGGAGTAAACAGGTATTTACCTCCCAAGAAATATCGTAGCCACCGTGACTCAGAGATTCTTTTTTAAATTTTTTTTTCAACGTTTTTATTTATTTTTGGGACAGAGAGAGACAGAGCATGAACGGGGGAGGGGCAGCGAGAGAGGGAGACACAGAATCGGAAACAGAGCCCGACGCGGGGCTCGAACTCCCGGACCGCGAGATCGTGACCTGAGCTGAAGTCGGACGCTTAACCGACTGCGCCACCCAGGCGCCCCGTCTCAGAGATTCTATGTGATGCTGCTATGTGCCGGCTTCATCGGATGGAACAGAAGGGAATAGAATGGGAAGCCCCAGATTATTCAATTTCTGCAAAAATCATAGTGGAAATGTGCCCAAATGTTGCCAACGATACATTCTGTGCCTGAGTCATTACGCAGAGAGATGAGCTGGGGGCCAAAGGACGGAATTAATATAATGTCATTCTGTCCCTTTGGCGATGTCTTCCTGCGTGAAATGATGACTTTATGCCTCACTTGTCCCTAGTTCGTACATTTCTCCTAACAAACAGTTCTACGGTGAGTGACTATTTATGTTTCAAGGCAACAGTATCGGCATAATGGGCTAGCCTCTGAATCTTTCTCTGCAAAGGTGCCGCACGGGCTCCCTGGGCAGCCCAAGAAAGCCTTCCGGTGGGGAATCGTGATCCTGCGGCGGGCTGTGGGTGTTGGGCTTTGGGATTTGGGGCCAGGCAGATCTTCGTTCAGGCACTTCGAGTGCGGCTTCCTGGCTTAGCTTCACGGCATCTGTTTTCTCGTTTGAGGACGGGGGATGCTCACGACCGCTCCCGCCGGAAGGCGCGCGGCACAGCGCTTGGAACATAGGTGGCGCTCAACAGAGGTTGACTGGGAGGGTGTGGCTTCTCCTTCCAGCCTCGGTGCTCGGGAGATCACAAAGGTGAGCAGACAGGAGACGTGGGCCTGTCTCCTCGTCCCCCCACCTCCCTGTGAAAGCTTGTTTCCATTCATTCGACGATATTTAGTACCTCCTTTGTTCCAAGCAGGGATGAGAAGACAAAATGACATCACGTGTGCCTTTGACGGTCGTTTTCATCTGATCGTCTCCGCACGCTTAGGACACGCTCTTGATTGTAAGGAGCCAATGAGGTGGTCACTCCTGTCCCTAGTTTACAGATTAAAAATACCTCCAGCGCCAAGACAAAGTAAGTCCCCCAGGGTCCTGCTGTGATAAATCAGAATTTAAACTTAGAACTCTGTGACAGCATAGCCTGAATTCTCAAACTCTGGGCTATATGGACTTGAATTAACCTAAGTTTCCCACAGTCCATCGAGGGGGGTTGGAGGGGCAGAGATGCAGAAAATACAACAGAATGTACAAAGCGCTCTGAGATCGTTGCGTCAAGTTCAGCGGGATCACAGACGATCGATGGGTTATTGTCTCAATATTAGTTGAATACAGCTGAGTCATCCGAGGGTTTGGGGGATGGCTTGACAAAGAGGATAAATGTCTGATTTGAGTCCTGGAAGATTAGTAGGACTTTGCCACACAGATCTGGCTTTCAAGGTGCAGGGAATGGCCACTTGAGGGACACGGTGGCTTGAATATTTGCAGGGTATGCCATGGGGAGATGCCAGGTACTTCACAGCTAAAGCAGAAATAGAAATGCAGGGGATGAGTGGGAGGGGTCCTCTGGAAGGAGGTTGTTGGGATTTATTGCCTGTCTGGGGTTTGCGGTCAATCCAAAGGGCAACGGAGACACGCGGGGGTGTCTTATAAGAGGGGTGACGTGATCTGGTTGGCGTTTTAGGACGATCACACCTGCTGAGTGAATCGATGGCTCTAGCTTGGTGGCACATACACCAATGGCAGGTTGAGCCGATAGGTGAGACATAGAGTGTCCTGAGCTCAGACAATGGGACGGGGGAGGAGAGGATGAAATTGGGAGATTTAGGAGGAAGAACCCATAACTGTGAGCTTGAACATCTTTGTAGAGGGCGGAAGAGGGAGGGGAAAGAGGGTCAGGGAGGATACTAGGCTGGCTAAGGAGCTGACTTGGGCACCCTGGTGCCCTCCCCTCCCCCCCCAGCACCCAACCAGACACAAGCAAGCCTGGTTTGACATCTGTACATAGAATGCCAGGTATACCCAAAGTCCTTCAGTTTAAAAAGCACAGCAGAGACTGATTATTCCAGTCCAGGGTCCTTTTGATCTGAAGGCAAATTTCATCAGCCAGGAATCCACAGCGGGAAGTTGAGAGCATCCCGAATGGTGTAGACATTTTGTCTCTTTGATTCTGCAAGACAGATGTCTAGACTTAGGGGCCCGAGTCACCCTCCTCTTCCCCATTTTGGTCACTGTCTGTTTCCCAGGCAATTCACATCCTGCGGACCCTGGCATTTGAGAGCATTCAGGATGAGGGCAGACGTCGCAATAAAGCCACGAGCCCATCCCTGGGACCCTGCTGAGATGCTCCCATAACCCGTTAACTCAGCAAATGCTGTCGAGCACTGATGAGTTCCAAGGACCGTGTTGTGATGCTGGGGATACAGTTCCCCCAAGCTCCTGACTTTGTGAATGGAATCTTGTAAAAGGGTGGGGAGGGTAGATGTTGCTCTTCCCAGTATAAAATAAAACGTGTCAGTGCTGAGGAGAGAAGCACAGAGCGACAAGACTCCACACTAATAAAGAAAACCCCTACCCAGTGAGGTCAGGACCGGCGCTCCGGAGAAAATGCCAAGCACACTGAAATCTGGGATGGGGGAGCCCTGGGCTTGGGGCCAGGCAGACACAAGGCGAATCCAGGCTCCGTCCCTTGCTGCTGGATGACCTTGGCAAGGACCTACCCTCTCTGTGCCTGGATCTCTGGCTGGTAAATGGCGACCGAAACCGCCCTTCTTCCTAGAGATTTGTGAGCAGTTAATGAGATAATGTAGCTTACCTGGCAGGGTGCCTGACATAGTCACTGCTCAATAGTTGATGGTTTTTATCGACATGGACTTCTCAATTTGACTCGAGGTCAGTTTCCTAAAAACCAAGCTCTCTAAAGCCAAGTCACCTAAAATCAAACTGTAAAAATAAATAAATAAATAAATAAATAAATAAATAAATAAATCGATTTACTGAACGACCAATTTGCCACTGTTGTTCGATGCAGAAAGGCAGCCTAACTGGTCCAAAATGGAAACATGAGAAGAAAATGTCACCTGCGTCTCTGCCTAGCAGCTGGCTTTCTCTTGCTTCCTCTTCGCAGCACATGACTCCTAGAAAAATCTGGTTAGTATACTCGCTGACTCTCCTTCCTCACCTCTGCCTGACTCACCTCCTCCAACCCGGTTCCCGCCTCCCAACAACGTCCTAGAAAGTTCTCCACTTGGCTCCTTTGACCAAGAGTTCTTTCCGTGCCTGACTTGAGTTGCTGCTTGCAGCGTAACTGATGTGGAATATCGTCTACTTTCCCTTTCTGGAAAATTCTTTTTCCTTGGACTCTTTTCTCACCATGCTCCCCAACCCATTTCTCTTGCTCCCGTGAGTCTCCTTGTCAGGTTCTATCATTGTTATTATTTAGGGCAGGGGCCCACTTCCTTCCGACTGCCTCCCCATTCCCACTTGGAAACATTCTCCTCCACGGCTTTACTGATAGCCCCAAAGATCCTTGTTCTAGAACAGATCTTTCTTCGGGGGTCCATTCGCATATGTCTAACTGATGGCTTGAGGTCACCTTTTGGGCATTTCGCAAGAACCCCAGTATAGCCCAGGTCCCACCCCCTAAAAGCCAAGACTGTGGCCCATGTTTCTTTTTTTTCAACGTTTATTTATTTTTGTGACAGAGAGAGACAGAGCATGAACGGGGGAGGGGCAGAGAGAGAGGGAGACACAGAACCAGAAACAGGCTCCAGGCTCTGAGCCATCAGCCCAGAGCCCGACGCGGGGCTCGAACTCACGGACCGCGAGATCGTGACCTGGCTGAAGTCGGACGCTTAACCGACGGCGCCACCCAGGCGCCCCTGTGGCCCATGTTTCTCTCTCTCTCACATCTCCACTTACCCAACTGACCTCCCCCCACCCCCCAGAGTTCTCTGAATCTCATTGTACAACATCCGCTCCCTGCCCTCAGGATTCGTGTCTGAAACCCAAGACTCACCTCCGACCCTGCTCCCACACACCTAATCAACACATCTTGCACTTTACTTCCAAACTTTGCCCCTTTTCTACAGAAAGCTTTTATTTTTTTAATTCAGAAGATTCTCGAAATGCTTATTTACTTTTGAGAGAGAGCACAAACGAGGGAGGGACAGACAGACAAGGGGGACAGAGGATCTGAAGAGGGCTCTGTGCTAACAGCAGTGAGCCTGATGTGGGCTGCAACTCATGAACCAGGAGATTGTGACTTGAGCTGAAATCGAGTCAGTGGCTTAACCCACTGAGCCACCCAGGCGCCCTCTACAGAGAGCTTTTAAAAATGCACATCGAGGGGCGCCTGGGTGGCGCAGTCGGTTAAGCGTCCAACTTCAGCCAGGTCACGATCTCGCGGTCCGTGGGTTTGAGCCCCGCGTCAGGCTCTGGGCTGATGGCTCAGAGCCTGGAGCCTGTTTCCAATTCTGTGTCTCCCTCTCTCTCTGCCCCTCCCCCGTTCATGCTCTGTCTCTCTCTGTCCCAAAAATAAAATAAAAAAAAAGTTAAAAAAAAATGCACATCGAATCAAGTGGCTTCCCCGCTTGGAATCCGTAACTGTGATAAAGACCCAAATCCTTAATGTGGCTTCTGAGGCCCTGAGTAAATACATCGTGGCTTCTCTCGAAGTATTGCATGTAAATACATGCTAAATGGCTTCTCTCAGCCATCTAGCATGCCGATTCCCTTCTGCTTCCTCATCTCCGACCACGCTCCTCTTCGCCTACCTCACTGATGGCACCCGCCTCTGCTGCTGGCACGCCTTGGCACGAGGTCCTCTCTGAGCACGGACTCTTCTTCTGGATCTCCCGCCCAGCATCCAGGCCAGTTTCCCTACAACCTCTAGTGATCAGAGTAAATGTCACCTTCTCAGATTCTACGAGCTCCCTGACGGTGAGCTCACATTTCACTGCCCCAGTAGCAAACAAGGACACGGATGACTAGTAGGTTAAATGTCGACAGTCGCCGAGTGCAGGGACCCGACCTGCCTTGCTCGCTGCTGCACCATAAGCGTGTTGGATAGCGTACTGGCACCGTGTGGACGCTCAGTCAGTAGTCTTCGAACAAACAGGTAAACGAGTAAGTAAACCTGTGTTTCTTCCCATATTGTCCGAAACCGGGATAAAATAAGGAAGCGGAGCTAGCTGTGCAGAAGGCATCGTCCTGCGTGAAGGCCACTCGTTTTCGTTGCTGGAGTCTCGAGCAGACAGTGGTAATGCCCGGACATCCAGCCGTGAAGTCTGAGCCGACGAGGGAAGGGCTCTCAGAGTGATCAGAGACGGCAGACGGGATCCGACCCATGTTTAAGCGTGTGCCGCCACTCCGCTGCCTAATTTCACAAGGTTCCTGACGGTAGCCCGCGCCTCCCCGGCCCTTGCTTCCACCTGCTGGGTTCCCAAGAAATGGTAAATAAATAAATTAATACATACATAAAAGACTTCCCTGACCACCTCCTTCCTGTCTGGAAGTTAGGACCTCCCTGATCACACTGTGCACATCCTTCGGCGGGCGTGGATGCAAGGGTATCTCTGCTGTGTATTTGCATTTCCGCCTGCTCCCACTGATGATAATCGTCCTGGCTGCGGTCCGGGAAGGGAAATAACGCGCTGCGCGCGAAACGCTTTCCTTCGTTATCGATTGGCCTTTGCGACAGCCCCGTAGGGGTGGGTATGCCTATTTGCACCTGGGGAAACTGAGACTCCGTGACCTCAAGTGCCTTGCTCAGGGGTTCGCACATTCACAGACGCAGGAAGACTAGAATTGGAACCCATGTTTGTGTCCGACGCGGAGGCATGGCGTCAGATGTTAGTTAACAAGGCGCGTTGGGGTTTGCCAGGGTCCTTTGCTTCATCTATTACAATTCTCGTCTGCTTTTCCTCCTTTGTTCCGGTAAGATGGTAAATTACATTGGTTGATTTTAGAATGCTAAACTAACCTTGTGTTTCTAGAAGAAACCCTGCTTATTTACCGTGCGTTATCCTTTTAATATATTTTTAAGTCTGATTTGTTAATACTTTGTTATGGATTGCTGTGTCTCTGCTCGTGAGGAATATTGGCTTGTAATTTCGTTTCTTCTAGTGTCTTTGTCGGGTTTTGGTATCCGAGGAATTTTGGCTTCATTTCGGGAAGTGTTCATCCCTCTATTTTCTAAAAGAGGTTGAGGAAGACGGTGGTTATTTCTTCTTTTGACTTATATTTTAAGCCTTAAGATGATATTGCTGTCCTCTTTGGTCAGAATAGGCTTTAGTGATTTGATCAGAGAAGCAGGGAGGGGCGCCTGGGTGGCGCAGTCGGTTGAGCGTCCGACTGCGACTCAGGTCACGATCTCACAGTCCGTGGGTTCGAGCCCCGTGTCGGGCTCTGGGCTGAAGGCTCGGAGCCTGGAGCCTGTTTCCGATTCTGTGTCTCCCTCTCTCTCTGCCCCTCCCCTGTTCATGCTCTGCCTCTCTCTGTCCCAAAAATAAAAAAATAAAAAAATAAAAAAAAAAGTTGAAAAAAAAAATAAAAGGATGACTTCTGGCGCGCCTGGGTGGCTCAGTTGGTTGAGCATCCAACTCTTGGTTTCTGCTCAGGTTGCGATCCTAAAGTCGTGGGATCGAGCCCCATGTTGGGCTCTGTGCTAAGCGCGGAGCCTGCTTGAGATTCTGTCTCTCCTGCCCCTCCCCCCTGCTCACTTTCTCTCTCTCTCTCTCAAAAAAAAAAACCATGAAAAAGAAAGAAAAAAAATAAAAGAATGAAACTTTCAAGACTTTTGGCCTTTGCAATGGGCAGGTTAGAGTTGCCTTCATGCCAGATGCGGAAGGTTGTGGTTGGAGCAGGATATGGGCACGTCAGGAGTTTAGCTTTGGCCATGGGGAGTGTGAGATGCCTTTTAGGCATTCTAGCAGAAATGCTGATTTAGGACCCTGATGCCTAGGAGGGAATTCTGGGCTGGAGATACAAAATCGGGAGTTGCCAGGAACAGTCATGAGATTCGAAAGAAAGACCAAGGCAGTGTTTGTACATAGACAAGAGTGGAGGTCCAGGGACCGAGTTCTGTACCCTCTCACACTAAGAGATCAGGGAAAGTTGAAGAGCTTCAAAATCAGCTGAGAAAGAGTAACCAAGGAGGCAGGAGAAACACCGGGAGATTCAAGAGAAGAACGGGGCTCTGGGGGGACAGAACGAGGTACCACTCATCGTTCATGTGTAGTGAGACCTGGCATTCATCACAGGGGTTAGCCACTTGGAGGTCACTGGTGATTTGGCAAAGGGCAAGCTGGAGAGAGAAAGAGAAGAGAAAATGTAGAAAATTCTCTATTTTCCCGCCAAAGAGACGGGCGAAATGGGATAGGAGCTGGCAGGAAAGGGGCATCCACGTGTTTCCCTTTGATAGAAGGAGTAACAGCGCCCACAGCAGTAAACAGTTTCCCTACCCCCTTTGCTTGTGAATGGCCTTCGTGTTGTGCCTCAGACCACTTCCTATGGCAGACCCTGCCTTTCCAACATTTCCGGAGTGAGGCATTGTTCAGATTTGCTTCACTGGCGTATGGTTCCTGAATCTCTGCGGCTCAGACTCAGGAAGCATCTGGTCTCTGTCCAGAGACCTTATGCCTCGGCAAGACCAGAATGTTCAGCCTAACCGAGAGACCCTTCTTTTGTTTCCTTATTGCAAGTAAGTATGTTCTGTTCTGAGAGGGAGAGAGAGAGGGAGAGAGAAGGGCACAGAGAGAGAGGAACAGAGAGAACCCCAAGCAGCCTCCATGCTGTCCCTGCAGAACCCTATATGGGGCTCGATCCCACGAGCCATGAGATCATGACCAGAGCCAAAATCAGGAGTCAGCCGCTGAGCTGAATGAGCCACTCCGGTGCCTCTGACTTAGTGAACTTCTAAATGTAAGGTGTATATTAGCTTTACTTCCTTTCCATAACCCCAGGAGCCTGCGATGCATTCAACAAGCTTTTTCTGTATATTTAGTGTGCTGGACCTATTGATAGGACCTAGCCATGAGGCAGTCACAGTTTGATGACGAGCTACATGTAATAGTCATGAAACCATAATTATAACCAATGTGGTATAATATCTGGGGATCCCAGTGACGGCCAAGAATGACTATGCAGGGACATGAGAGAAGTGATTTAATTTACTTGATCGAATGGATCAAGAACATGTGTACATATACACGGCAGAATATCACTCAGCCATAAAAAAGATGGCCATTTGCCAATCTGGCCATTTGCAATGATGTGGATGGAGCCAGAGAGTAGAATGCTAAGCGAAATAAGTCTGTGTGAGAAAGAGAAATACCATATGATTTCACCCATTGGTGGGATTTAAGAATCAAAACAAGTTGGGCTGCCTGGGTGGCCCACTTGGTTGAGCGTCCACCTCTGGGTTTCGGCTCAGGTCATGATCTCGCGATGTGTGGGTTTGAGCCCGGTGTTGGGCTGTGTACTTGTGGAAGCTGCTTCGGAGTCTGTGTCTCCCTCTCTCTGCCCTTCCCCCGCTCATGCGCGCGCGCGCGCGCTCGCTCTCTCTCTCTTTCTCTTAAAATGAATTAAAATGAATTAAAAAAAAGAAAGAAATAAAACAAGCAACCTAGGGGGAAAAAGAAAGAAGCAAGCCAAGAAAGAGACTCAACTGCAGAGAGCACACTGATGGTTACCAGAGGGGAAGGAGGTGGAGGGATGGGGGAAATAGGTGATGCGGACTGAGGACGGCATTTGTATGAAGGTCATGGGGGGGTTGGATGGAAGTGCTGAATCATTAAATTCCACACCTGGGGGCGCCTGGGTGGCGCAGTCGGTTAAGCGTCCGACTTCAGCCAGGTCACGATCTCGCGGTCCGTGAGTTCGAGCCCCGCGTCAGGCTCTGGGCTGATGGCTCAGAGCCTGGAGCCTGTTTCCGATTCTGTGTCTCCCTCTCTCTCTGCCCCTCCCCCGTTCATGCTCTGTCTCTCTCTGTCCCAAAAATAAATAAAAACTTAAAAAAAAAAATAAATTCCACACCTGAAACTAATATTACACTGTATGTTAACTAACTGGAATTTAAATAAAAACCTGAAAAAAAATTTAATTTATCTCATGGGCATAATATGTGACTATGGACTTTAAAACGTATAAGATACTAGGATAGCCCATAATAATAATAAAAAAAAACCAATAACCACGTGGTACATGTTCTCCTCCATTAACATTTTGTTTTAATTTTTTAAGTTATCTCTGCACCCAGTGTGGGGGTTGAACTCACAACTCTGAGATCTAGAGTCATGTACGTTACAGACTGAGCCAGCCAGGTGCCCCTCTTACCCCCACTTTTGTGTCTACTTTTAACCATATCATTCTTAGCTGACTTGGTGGTTACATCCATATTTTAAAATTATAATTTTAAAATTATAATCTATATATATAATCTATATATATATAATCTATATATATAATCTATATATAAGATTCTATAATCGCATTCTGTTTTGTTTTTATTTTATTTTACTGTTTATTTCTCTTCGAGAGAGAGGGAGAGACAGAGCACGGGTTGCGGAGGGGCAGAGAGAGGGGGAGACCCAGAATCCGAAGCAGGCTCCAGGCTCTGACCTGTCAGCACAGTGCCTGACGCGGGGGCTCGAACTCCCGAACCACGAGAGCGTGACCCGAGCTAAAGTCAGATGGTCAACTGACTGAGCCACCCAGGCTCCCATATTATTATTATTATTTTTATTTTTGACGTATCCACTTTACACATTGTCACCGACTTCCTATTGTGTACATGGTTAAGTTAGCTTTCGCTGCTGTGGGCAATTCTGCCAGCCTGTCCCGCCCTTTCAAACAGGATACTCGAAATGCGTTTCCTAAAAATGCCTTCGATAAGCCATGGGGAGACTGTTAGTTGTTTGAGGTTGGATTTGAAACCGGATCGGTGTTTTCGAGGACAGAGCGGAGCCAGGTGCAGAAGGAGGGGCACCCCAGATGGACGATAAGTCACATAAAATGATGGAGAGGGCGAGGGAGGATTTCAGACGCATAGCGCTTACGGTGCCTAAGCTGTACAGGCCTGAAGCATAATTGCAAGTTGTCCACTGAATTATCCAGGGCACTGTGTGTGGACAGAGGGAGCCCAGGAAATAAAAAAGCAGTAGGTTAGGACAAGTCAATCCTAGACTTGTCACAAAAGCCATTTCTGTCACCCATACAGTCTCATCAGTGAAAACAAGAGGCCCAAAGCATTTTGCATGGAAAGATATTTCCGCAGCCAGACATGAAATATTGTAAAATGTCACAACCTTTTTAGCTACTTTCATATTTTAGAAACCAAATAGGAAGAGGTATTTTTCAATTAAGTCCTGTCTGGAGTAAATTTGTAAATGGAAAGGCTGCGCGAAAAAAAGAAATTATACTTTGCCATTGTTTGGGCTGAGAATTTAATTAAAAGAACATCGGATTGCTACAATTTTCACTTTCCTTCTTGTATCAATTGCTACATATCAGATTAAATTTTAACCAACATATCAGAGCATTTAGTTAGAACATGTCAGTATGCTAGGAATTTACAGGTGCCACCGTGCAGTAAACCTCACCAAAACCGTCTGAGATCAGTTTAATTATCATTCGGTGTCATACATACAGAGAGGAAGGCTCAAGGGGCTGAAGTCACTTGCTCGATGCCATTTCTAGAACAACAGCAACCATTTAGGTATTTAGCAATTACTCTGTGTCTTGCCTTTGTCAGCTGTTTCGCTCATACTATCTCATTTAATCCTGCCTTGCCTATAGATGGTTTTATGTCCCCATTTTGTGGATGAGGAAACCGAGCCGTCTGGGTTGGAGTTTCATAAATTTCCCACATCTGTTAGACAGTCGAGCTAGGACGCTCATCTTAACCCAGCCCTATTTCTTAACCAGCACTTTGAAATCTCTAGCACATTCCCACTTTGCCAGCCACTGGTCCAGTTATCCGTAGTACCACTCTGATCGCGAGGGCAAAAGCTTGTTAGTGTTTGGATTCCTCCTCGGCGTGCCAAGTGCCTGTAAGGATGCCTTCCAGTGATACGGACAGAAAATATGGCCGCAACTGAGTTTTTCCTGGGTGTGCTTGTAATCCCTCCTGCTGACGACCACCTTGATGGGAGCATTGGCATCTAAAATCATCAGCTTCCCAGGAATTGTGGTTTCTGAAAGTGCTGGAAGAGAAGGGAAGGCCGAAATTCACCCACGCGCTGGGATCCAGAATACAGCTGACCCTGGAACAACATAGGTTTGAACTGCCTGGGTCCGCCTGCGTGTGGATTTTTTTTGTTATAAAAACTCTACAGTAATGTAAATGTATGTCCTCTTCTTTATGATTTTCTTTATATGTGTGTGTGTGTGTGTGTGTATGTGTATATACACATGTATATATATGTGTGTGTATATATACATATACACACACATATATATATTCAGAGGAGAATCCCAAGGAGGCTCCACACCATTAGCATGGAGCCCAACGCAGGGTTTGATCCCATGAACCACGAGATCATGACCTGAGCCAAAACCAAGAGTCTGACACTCCATCGACGGAGCCACCTAGGTGCCCCCTTATGATTTTCTTACTAAAATTTTCCTTTCTCTTACTTGCTTTATTGTAAGAATGTAGTATACTACGTATAACCTACAAAACACGTGTTAATCAACTGTTGCTGGCAGGACTTCAGGTCAACCGCAGACGCTTAGTGGTTGAGTTTTGGGGGAGTCCAAAGTGATATGTGGATTTTCGACTGTGTGTATGTGCCCCTAAGCCCACATTTTCAAGGGCCAGTTGTATCCAGAAATGTGTCTGCCCAAGCATATTTTATAGAATCCTGAAGTGATACGTTCTCAGAATAGGAAGAGACCGCAGAGGCCATCTTGCTCCTTCCTTTCCTTTTCCACAGAAGAAGGTTCCTCTCTGTGACATCGCTGGTAAGAGGTCGCAAGCACCTGCCTGAATACCTTCCCAAGTCCCATGTTGCATGGAGCAGAATCCTGCCGCTTAACTGTAATTGCTACTCCTGTGTCTGTATTGCTGACCTTTAAACTTATATAGAAATCTGCTCACTTTTTCACTCTTTATAGTCATTGAGTCACCTGCCTCTGTCGTGCACCTGCTATGTGTCGGCTGGCATCGTGGCAGGAAAATGATTCAGGTGGCTGAGCAAACGTGTCCCAGAGCCCTAAAGCAGAAGGAAGATTTCATAGTTCTTAGAGAATGGAAAGTAGTCCAGTATGAGTAGACAAGAGATTGTCTTACAGGCAAGTGTGAAGAGCAGCCTGGAACGTTCTATGCCTGCTAGCAATAACTGGCCTAGAATGATAGGGACATATTGAAAGGACAAGGAGTGAGCCTGGAGGGTCAGCAGCAGCCCCTGGCCAGATCAGGGACGATTTGATTGTCGAGATAAATAATGATAGAAATAAATTCTAGCCCATCAAATGAAATAGAAATCAGCACTTCAATTATGTCGTAGACTGAAGAATAAAGACGTAAATAAACCCTGGAGGAAGGGTAGCTCCTTCCTATAGAAGAATGCCACTGGAAAAGTAGGAGCAATTGTGGCATTAGAAAGCTTTCAGTGGACTATGAAATTAGTGGGTGAACAGTTTTATGGGGAGCAACATATTTCTACATTTTATCAGAAGATACTTATTAATAACAAAAGGGGAATGAGAAACTGTATAGTGGAGAAGCTTAGTGATGAGATATTAACTAGTTGGTCCAAGTCAGCTTCGCAGATAATCTGGGCAACCTGACATCATGGGCCTCTTGACGTGATGCACTGAGAAGAACACAACATCCTCACTATGGACTCCTGCCAGTACTTTTTTTTTAATGTCTTAAAAAAATTTTTTTTTGAATATTTACTTATTTTTGAAAAAGAGAGCGACAGAGCGTGAGCAGGGGAGGAGCAGAGAGAAAGCGAGACACAGAATCCAAAGTGGGCTCCAGGCCCTGAGCTGTCAGCACAGAGCCCGACGTGGGGCTTGAACTCACGAATTGTGAGATCATGACCCGAGCTGAAGTAGGACACTTAACTGACTGAGCCACCCAGGGACCCCATTTAAAATTTTTTTTTAATGTTTATTTATTTTTGAGAGAGAGAGAGAGACAGACAGAGCACGAACGTGGGAGGAGCAGAGAGAAGGAGACAGAATCTAAAGCAGGCTCTAGGCTCTGAGCTGATAGCACAGAGAGCCCAACGCAGGGCTCAAACTCACGAACCGGAAGAACCAAAATCAAGAGTTGGACGCTTAACCAACCGAGCCACCCAGACACCCCCTTTTTTTTTTAATGTTTAAGAAAAAATTTTTTTATCTGACACCACTCTTAACTAAACCCCGTCACGAGGAAACATCAGGAAACCTCGCACTGAAACACATTCTACAGAATAACCTGCCTGCGCTCTTCAAAAATGCCAAGGCCAAATAAGGACCAAAGAAAGGGACGGAGCTGCTCTTGATGAAGGGGACACCGAACGAGACGTGACACCTGAAGGCCATGCGTGATGCTGGATTGGATCCTGGGCTGGAAAATAAAAACAGCTTAAGAGGATGTTGTTAACGCCATCGGCAAATTTTGAATATGGCTTGCGGATGAGATGATAGTATTGAATCGGTGTTGAAATTTCTGATTTTGATGATTTGTTATGTAAGAGAATGTTCTTGTTCTTAGAGATCCACACTGAAAATGCACATTATGTCTCAGAAAAAAATATCTGTATGTCTATCCTCCATCTGTCTGTCTCTATCTATCTATCTGCCTATCTATCTATCTATCTATCTATCAAAAATGATGAGTCAAATGGGAAAAATGGAAATAATTGAGGAAAGAGAGGGAAGAATATGAGAGTTCCATGTATCATTCTAGCAACTTCTCTATAAATTTTCAATTACACCAAAATACACAAGATCAAGATTAGCTGGAGAGCTTGCCAGAGTCCGATGCAGAGATCGTGCAGGTTCTCATACGTCATCTTATTGATTGGGAAACTCATGGAAGTTTCCGTAGTGGAGGCGGAAAAGGCTGGATGTTGAGTGACTAATCAAGCGTGGGAAGTGAGGCGGGGGAAGGAGTGTGCTTCGAACGAGTGTGTGGATGGCACTTCTCACCGAGTAGAACTAACCGGTTTGCCAGACTCCTCTTGACCTGGGACAGTTGGCTCTGCCTTTCACAAAGAGGGGTAGCCAGACTTGATGCTGTGTGTTAAAATCTGGTTCTTAGCGTCTGAACATCTTCATTTCTCTCTCTTAAGGAACCCATTTTCCCATGTATCCAACTAGCTTTTGAATCCTCTTAATGTTTGTAACCGTCCTTCCCCCAAATCACAGGAATTCATTCTCTCCTCTGTATCTCTAGGACCACTATTTTGGTCAAAATGTTCATTATCTATGTTCCAGACTTTCTAATTTTTTTCATACCTTCACTTTATCTCTTCCCGCCTCGCCTGTAAATCTGGGTAGGTTTTGCTCACCTTGGAAGGACCCCCAATCCTGATAGAATTGAATTCAGACTTTTTGTCTTGGCATATAAAGGCTCCCACCACGCTGCCCCTCCCCCTTTCCACCATCCCCTCTTGCTTTTTCTGAACACTATACGAATAGAGCGTAGCGCCTGAGAGCACCGGGTTTGAATCCCACCCCTGACTCATTCACCACTGTGCTCCTTCGTACAAGGTCTTTCTTTTCAGTCTGAGGGTCTGTTTCCTCCTTTAGAAAATGGTAACGACAATGTTAGCGCGTTTGTAATGTTGTTATGAGGATTGAGAGGATGTTGGTAAAGTGCTTAGCATATTGCTTGGTGCGTGGCAGTTGCCACACTCAAAATGCCTGGAGTTTCTCCATCCTCTTCAGATACTTATCAGTGCTAATTTCCTCTACTGGGTGTTTGCGATTGCACCTACCCAACAAATTCTATTCTTCTGCGGAAGCTCAGATCAAATGCCGTCTCATTAGGGAAGCCTTCCAGAATCCCTAGGCTCCAAGTAATGTCCACAGAGGAGTGGTAGCATTATTATCTTATCAATTCAACAAATATTTCTCGGGGACATGCTTGTGTGCCAGCAACTATTATGACCCTGGAGATGGACCAGCGAAAGGAGTTCGTGGCCCCCTCTGGAGCACACATTCAGGTGTGGAGGGGCAAGGAAGGAAAGGAGAAAACAGAGGAAAGCACAAGGTATTTGGAGAGAGTGTAAGTTTCATTACGCTGCTGGGAATTAGACAAAAGGGTGTGAAGGCCAATGACCTGGCATGGAGGCCATGGCACAGAAGGCAATCAGGGAAGAATCCCTTGAGTTTGTAAAGAAGCCGAGACCCGACTACAGGGAGGGAAGCATGGGACTAGCCAGAGGAAAGACATTGCTGGAAGATGCGAAATGAGTGAATGCAATGAATCTGAGTGTGTGTTGACCTGGGAACCCCTGGGATTGGAGTAGACTAAACGAAGGCTAGAAAGAGACAGATGAGTTTGTAGACTCATTTCCAGTTTGTAATCCGCTCAAGCACTAGATGATGCAGGACCTGGGAGGCATGACTGAGTTCCAGATACACAAGGACTAAGTGGCCCCTGTGTTCCATCCTATAATAGGACAATCTCTACTGGAAACGGGGAGAGGCATTCTGGTCTGTGACTGGAAACCTTTGGAGAAATGTCTCTTCAAGTCCTTTGGCCGTCTTGTAAATTGAGTTGTTTGGCTCTTTGTTGTGGAGTTGTAAGCGTTCTTTATATATTCTAGATATTAAACCCTGAGGCAGGTCCATTAAGGTTATCTTCTAAATATATTGCCGCTATGGTTAATAACAGTAATGGAACTGTAACTCAGGAAAGAAAATGTCAACCAAAGTGTACTGAGGTTGTCAAAAGCATTGCCATTTGCTTTAGTTGCAAATAAATATATACTTGATTTGAAGAGTGTCATATTGAAAGTTATAGTGAAACAAGCCTTATTTTGCAATTAAGTATCTGAGAGTCACAGAGTCAGTCAAGGAAAGAGAAATACAGTCAAAGAAAAAACAGTTTCTGGGATTTATCTTTAAAAATGAAGATGTTCCATTGTATGGGTATACAACAATTTGTTTCTCCGTCCATCTATTGGTGGACATTTGGGCTGTTTCCCCACATTGGGTATTACGAATAACATTAGCCTAAAAATTAACGTGAAGTTCCTGTGTGGGCATATGTTTTCATTTCTCTTGGGAATATACTCAGGAATGAAAGGGCTGGGTCACATAGTTAAACGTATGCTAACGGTTTTGAGGAGCTAACAAACTGTTTTCTCTGCACATTTAATATTCCCACCAGCAATGTACAAAGGTTCTCATTTCTTCACGTCCTCATAAACGCTTCCTAGTTTCTAATTTTTTTTTTAAAAAATTAAAGACATCATAGTTGGTGTGAAGTTGTATCTCATTGTGTTTGATTTGTGTTTCCTTAATCAATGGCCTTTGAACCACCTTTCATGACCTTATTGGCCATTCGTGGATCTTTGGAGAAATGTCTGTTCAAGTCCTTCGCCCATTTTTAAAGTTGGGCTGTTTGTCTTTTTGTTGTTGGGTTGTACGAGTTCCTTACATATTCTAGAGAATAATCCCTTAGGCAGGTCCATGGGGAGAAGATGGCTGAGAAGGTACCAGGGGGATGAGGGCAGGGAAGATCGGTGAGTGGTTACTTAATGAGTATAGGATGTTTGTATGGGTGATGAAAATGTTTTGAAAGTGAGAACTGACAGTTGCCCAGCATTGTGGACATGCTAATTACCACTGGATCGCACACTCTGAAGAGGTTAATTGAGGGGCTTCTGGGTAGCTCTGTCGGCGAAGCATCGGACTTCAGCTCAGGTCAAGTTCTCACGGTTTCCGAGTTTGAGCCCTGCATCGGGCTTCATGCTGACAGCTTGGAGCCTGCTTGGGATTCTCTCTCTCCTTCTCTCTGCTCCTCCCCCACTCTCTCTGTCTCTCAAAATAAATAAACTTAAAAAAAAAAGGTTAATTGCATATGATACGGATTTTACCTTAATAAAAAACTTCATATAAAAATGAAAAGAAACACCTTTCAAAGATGGGGGAAGGGCTCAATACACGATCAAGGAGATTTGTACACATTTTGTTTTCCCGTATGATGAGATCGTTGCTTTTGATAAATTGGTTGACTGAGTGATTCAGCTTTATTATCCCTCATGCAAAAAAGTTTATTCACTACTTAAGCCTTACCTGTAGGAACCACAGATGCATAGAGCTTCATACTTTCTAATCTGCAACATTCTGTTCATTTTTTTCTTTTTTAAAGACTTTATTTATTTATAATTTTTTAAATGTTTATTTTTGAGAGAGAGAGAGAGACAGTGTGTGTGTGCGCGCATGCACATGAGCGGGGGAGGGGCAGAGAGGGGGGGGGACACAGAATCCGAAGGAGGTTCCAGGCTCTGAGCTGTCAGCACAGAGCCCGACGCGGGCTCGAAATCATGAACCGTGAGATCATGACCTGACGTGAGCCGAAGTCGGACGCTTAACTGACTGAGCCACCCAGGCGCCCCTAAAGATTTTATTTTTAAGTCATTTCTGTGCCCAGTGTGGGACTCGAACTTACAACCCCAAGATCGGGAGTCACACGCTCCACCAGCGGAGCTAGCCAGGCACCCCTCTGTTTGTTCTTGTAGACCCAACTCAAATTACGCTGGAGAGCAGTTCCTGAGCAGAATCCACAGCTTGCTGTGCACCCAAACTCTTCAGAACTAAATACGTTGATTTCAGGTATGAATCGCGTGTCAGGCTCAGAATAATTGGTGTTGACGAATGCAGCGGAGAGACTTGAAATCTTGGCGTTTCAGCCCACCCAAGGCTTACTACTTGCTCTCTTTAAATCCGATTCCGTTTCAAAAAAAAAAACAAATAAAACAAAACACAAAACAAAGCAAAACGAAAGGGTGATGGATGGATTGAATGATGGGCAGGGGATTTAGAGGATTGATATGTGATGAGGCAGGTATAATAAGGTGTTAATGATTGAATCGAGGTGATGGGTGTATGCGTGTTCACTGTAGAATTCTTCCAACTTTGTGCGTTTTTGAAGAATGCCATAATGAATTGTTGGGGGAAACGTCACTTGGGTCAAGTGGCCTTCCACTATGATGGCGCCACACCAGGTATAAAATGTAGACCCCGGATATAGCACACTAGGGAAAGAGAGGCATTAAGCCACAGAGTGTCCTATGGATGAACATATAAAACAGAAGCTCTTTTCAGAACATGGGCTGGGCCAGGAAAGGCCATTTGAGCTGAGTGGAGTTGGGTCCCAGGGGAAGTCCCAATCTTCCCATATCCCTTGCACAGGCAGAGATGCCTTAAAATTGAGGGACAGTAGGGTGGCTTGAAGGAAGTAAAAGGATTTCAGTGTGACTGGGGGCAGTGCAAGGGACAGAACGCGAGGACAAAGAAGCAAAGAGACGTTGGCTCACCCGGGGTTTCCTAGGCCACATTCAAATTCTGCAGCACCCGGGCCCTCTTTTTATTGCTAACCCAAACCGTCTTATGAGCCTTCTGAGTGTTCTTACACCCAAGGCATCAGAGATGTAAGCCTGTCCTGTACTAAAAACCAGTGTCTTTCACACCCACTGTTTCTCCCAAATGTCTCTGGCAGTAGCTGTGTCTGGGCTCCATCCAGCTCCCCTGGCAGGAGACAGAAACCCACAGCCTTTCCAGCCGGGGCCCAGAACATGCCTACTTCCCTTCAGAGAGCGTCGCTGCTGGAGACATCTAATTTTACAGATCATGGTTTTGGAGGAAAAATACGTCCCCCCAGAAGCGAGTGGGAAATCATTCACTTCTGGCGAGGTGGAAATGTCAAGACAGATGGGTCGGGCCCCAGACTGAGTGCCTGGGCAGTCCACCCGCAGAGCCGGAAAATCCAACACTTTCTTGTCCCGAGCCCGTCTTCCCGTCTTGCAGAGTGGGAAGTCGGCAAGCCCTCACCGTTGGAATCGGTCTCACCTCTGAGGCATTTCTCATGCTTTCTCTGCCTGCCCTTCACCCCCACTCCCCCAGGATAACTCCTCCATAAACTTCGGCTTCAATGTCACCTCTCTGGAACCTTCCCTGAACCCAAGGTGACTCAGGTGACCCTACCCTGTGCTTCTGGGGTGTATTTTAAGCTCACCCAGGAGCCCCTGAGTTAATATCCTATTACTCCACTGAACTAGATAACTTCGTTGTTCAACTTTGTTGAACCATACTGTGCATTGTTGCGTGTTTAGCAGTGTCTCCGGCCTCTAAATGCCCGTGGTCCCTCCCGGCCCAGGTTGTGGAAAGCAAAATTGTCCTCAGACACGGCTCAGTGCCCCCGGGGGCCGGTGGTGCAGAATTGCCCGTGGTTCAGAACCACGGACAGCACCAGCCTACCGAAAGAATGCGCATTATTATAGCGCACATCCGTTGATGCTGCTTACCTAGGATCTGTTTTCTCTTCTTCAAGTAAAACAAAAACAACTGACCACCACCGCCGCCGCCGCCGCCACTATCAAAAAACAGACAAAAAGGGCGCCTGGGTGGCTCAGTCGGTTAAGCGTCCGACTTCAGCTCAGGTCACGATCTCGCGGTCCGTGAGTTCGAGCCCCGCGTCGGGCTCTAGGCTGATGGCTTGGAGCCTGGAGCCTGCTTCCGATTCTGTGTCTCCCTCTCTCTCTGCCCCTCCCCCATTCATGCTCTGTCTCTGTCTCAAAAATAAATAAAACGTTACAAAAAAATTTAAAAAAACAGACAAAAAAATAAAACACTACTCTGATTTTCCTCTTGCTAATGATTTCGCACCCTTTCCCGGGGAATATTTGGCTTAAGTGGGGTTGACGACACCACTCGGGAGCAGAAGCCCACTGTCTGCCAGAGGTTCGGAGAAAACTGTAGGCCTAGAGCTATTGGCAACCACGCTGTCAACGTGAGGAAGAAGTTCACCTGAAGTGGGTCTAATGCGGAGGAAAGCAGTTGTGACGTGGTCGTATTTCTGAAGACGTTGCCTACGCCTTTGGAGGAAGCCTGATCCAAAACTTCATTAACCCTGTGCTTTGAGTCACCTGAACGCAGAAAGTTCCTTCTGGCCACAGTCAGAGTTGTTCTCCATCTGTTGCAGCTGGAAAGAGCCTTGGCTTTTTCACTGAAAATGTCCAGCTTCTGAGTTCTTCCTCAGAGTAAATCAAATGGAAGCCTGGTCTCGTTTTCACAACCCGACTTTGCCTATGTTTTGAAAGCATCGGAACAGGTGAGTCTGCCACGGTCTGAGCTCCCTGACCTCTGGTCTTCCAACTGTGTGTCTCCATTTTCCGCAATTCTCCCAGAATGATCTTTGTAAAGGCCAGAGCTATTCTTGCATCCTGTCTGTTTTATAGCATTTGATAGCTCCCACTATCTGCTGGGTAAGTGCACCAAAAGGGCTCTAGCATTCCTGCTGTGGGGGTTGGGGGAGCTGCTTGTCCCCAGTGGATGATCCAGCTTCAGACTTTCCCTGGACGCATTTCCCTCAGTGACGTGATGTATGACCAGGAGCCAAGGTGGTGGTTCCCCTGCCCGTCACCTGCACACGACCCTGCCTCCACTGGATGGAAGGAGGCCCCTTACGGTCCCCTCCATCAGCCCAGTAAAGACCATCTATGTCCAGCCTGGGAAGCCAACCGCTGTGAGGACCGTGAGCGGAATTTGCCTGGTGCCCGTCTGTCCTGCTGGTCCGGCGATCACCTCTGGGCCCCAGAGCATCCCGGGAAGATCTCGTTTACAAGCCTTGCCACTCAGAACCGTGATTATTTGATGACCTTCTGCCTCCGGCACCAAATTTTGCCCACCCCACTGGCAGGGTCCCTATCGTATTATTTTCTGTTCAGTGCCTTGTTCAGCGTCTGGAACACGGCTCAGTCATGCCCGTTTGTGCCGTGGAAGAAAATACCAGAAGGATGAACAAGTGCCGTTTGGAAATAATAATCCGGATACAGGCAGATCCAGATTCAAATCTCGACTACCTCACTTGTGGGCTGTGTCCTTCTGCATAAGTTTGTCAGCTTCTTAGATTCTGTTTCTCTGCTTTTAAAATGGAGATATTGTATCTTGCGGGTCTGTTTTGAGAGTGGGGATTTGAAGGTGTATGCATTCAAAAGGTGTTGGTCAGGTTTGGCCCCAGAACAGGCATTCTCTCGTGTAGTTCGTCTGTTTTGTTTTGTTTTGTTTGCAAATCGCCCTGTGTGAAGCATGGCATTAGGGGTTTTCATAATTTTTCTCATATAAACGTCATCCCTCCTTATCCCCGCTCAGAGACACGTGTTTGAGTTCCCATGTTCCAGAAGAAAGGCACAGAGAGGTGAAGAGACAGCCCATAGTCGCCCACTTGGCAGGTGGAAGGGTCAGGGCTTGAATGTAGGACATTAAAGCAGTGTCGAGGGCTTTCTCTCTCATCACAATTTTCCAGAGCACACACTCATGCTTCTGTCACTGGATAAACTGAGTTTATGGCCACCACATTTATTGTAGTAATTGTGTATTTATTCTAAGGTGTTTCAGGAAAAACATACGTTAAGTGACCCAGCAAACATGTGGTTCATGGATCTTGAGCTGAGTAGGAGACTCAAGAGAGGTATATGGGTAAAAAGGGAAAAAAAAAAAGTTATTCAGATGAAGGAAAATAGAACCAGATTGTAGCAGCAGTTGGGTTGAATGATTAAGAGACAGCCTATTTCCCGTTCTGTGTCTCCCTCTCCCTCTCTGCCCGTGCCCAGCCCTCGCTCTATTTCTCTCTCTCTCAACATAAACAAAAACATTAAAAAAAGAGACAGGCTCTCTACCCCTACTCAGCCCTGTGACCTTAGACAAGTTATTTAAGCTCTGTCCCTGGTTTCTTTATTTGACAATGGAAATGGTAGCATAGAGATTTGTAGTGACTTAAAATGAGCTAATACATGGTAACCACTTAATACGCATCCCGTAAGTGGCATTACTATGATGGCATAAATATTACGATATTAGTAATCATATCGTTGGGGCACCTGGGTGGCTCAATCGGTTGAGCGTTCAACTCTTGATTTCGGCTCATGTCATGATCCCAGTGTTGTGGGATCGAGCCCCGTGTCATCATGGAGCCCGCTTAAGATTCTCTCTGTCTCTGTCTCTCTCTCTCTCCCCTTTGCTCCTCTCCCCCTTTCATGCACGTGCCCTCTCTCTGTCTCTAAAATGTAAAATAATAACATCATTGGGGCGCCTGGGTGGCTCAGTCGGTTAAGCGTCCGACTTCGGCTCAGGTCATGATCTCGCCGTCCGTGAGTTCGAGCCCCGCGTCGGGCTCTGTGCTGACCGCTCAGAGCCTGGAGCCTGTTTCAGATTCTGTGTCTCCCTCTCTCTCTGACCCTCCCCCGTTCATGCTCTGTCTCTCTCTGTCTCAAAAATAAATAAAAACGTTAAAAAAATTAAAAAAAAATAACATCATTAATATTGCAGCACAGATAGTGCATAATTATGCCAAATGATACTGGTGTTATGCGGGAAATAGCTGAAGTTTGAGAAACACAATGTGGTATCCTTCCAATCCTTGAGATGGTTGAAAACAGTAAGAATGTGAATAACCGTGAAAGTGGCTTCTGCCCCGGGCCTACAGATGGTGGGTACCCCAGTACTGAAGAAGGATGTGTCACCTCCTCGAATGCTTCGGGAGTGCCCTCTGCCAGAAAGGAGTATTGGCCTCATCCAAACGAGCTGGTGAAACATCTCCATGGGGCCCTCGGTGCCCACACCAAGCGGCTGCATGGAGAAAGTCTGGCCACGGGTGGCTTGTATTCTTTGTCTCCCATGGGTAAAGCTTTAACTTCAGACATGGCGTCCCGCTCCCCGCGTGCCCTTGCCAACATGATGAGTCACTCAACTTGTATTTACTTCGGTCCTGGATTTTTAAACTGGGATTCATAATTGTCCCGCTCTTTTTGCAACATCTCAGACACAAAGAACTTAGCGTTGAGCCTAACGTACATCAGTCAGTTCTCAATAATTGTCTGTTTGTCATATTTATTGTGGATTTTACACTCATCATCGTTGTCACTTGGACAGAGAAGTGGACCGTAATGAAATACGGGACACGGAGGTTCCTCCTCAGTAGGATCCAAAGAAATCTAACGAGTCAACTTTGTGGCCTGCATGGATGTGTGTTTGAATGTCTGTGTGTGTGTGTGCGTGCATGTGTGGGCACAACATACACATGCATTTAAATACATTTTAAATACTAAAATACATTTTAAATAATATATAAATAGCAATGCAAGTCAGTAGTCTCCTTTTGGACAGCAAAGTTAAAAACATATACCTAGAGGGGTTCCTGGGTGGCTCAGTCCGTTAAGCGTCCTACTTCAGCTCAGGTCATGATCTCATGGCCCTTGAGTTCAAGCCCCACGTCGGGCTCTGTGCTGACAGCTCAGAGCCTGGAGCCGGCTTCGGATTCTGTGTCTCCCTCTCTCTCTGCCTTTCCCCTACTTGCACTCTGTCTCTCTCTCCTTCAAAAATAAACATTAAAAAAATTTAAAAAAACACAAATACATATCCATACAAATCTATATACACACACGCAAATATACACATATACACATATGCATGTACATATGTCCTTGCCTTGGAAAATTCTGTAGATGTAATTCAAGAAAAGAAAAAAAATCTATGTACAGATATTTTCACTACAATGCTATCTGTAACAGTCGTCTCCTTCTCTTCTGGTTCATGAACCCCCTCGGGTCCAGCTGATAAACCCCTCACTCTACCTCACTGTGGAGAACAGCCCCCAAAGAGAACATTACAAAAATCAGCTGGTTTTGCCTCGCAGAGGTGGGGTGGGGGATGTCTCCTTTTCCTATGCATTAAATAGAGGGAGATTTCATCCGTGTTTTATTTTATTTTATTTAAATTTTTTTTTAACGTTTATTTATTTTTGAGACAGAGAGAGACAGAGCATGAACTGGGGAGGAGCAGAGAGAGAGGGAGACCCAGAATCGGAAGCAGGCTCCAGGCTCCGAGCTGTCAGCACAGAGCCCGACGCGGGGCTCGAACTCACGGACCGTGAGATCATGACCTGAGCCGAGGTCGGACGCCCAACCGACCGAGCCACTCAGGCGCCCCTCATCTGTGTTTTAGAGATCCCTGATAATCTCGTGGCCATGAGGAGGCCAGCACAGTGTCTGGGAAGGCTGTCTCTTGAGGTGAAGTTATTTAGAAATGAATTCCAAGAACTGGTGGGAGGCAAGGGAATCTGTGTTCTGTCCCCCTCCCCAGTGCTAAGTGGTGACAGGACTGTGGCCCTTATTCTTTTGCCATCTGGAAAGTAGACCTGCAGAGCCAAGGTCCTGAGGCACATGTCACGAGATAAGGAAGCGGCCAGCGAATTGGAAAATCGGGCACTGATAGAACGGAGACCGCAGCTTGGAAGGTGCCGAAGGGAAAGGATTTGGGTGAGTTATAAGGATAGCTGATTAGTTAGGGTAAGGCGAGGCTGCTGCATCAGAGAGGCCCCAAATTAAGGTGGCTTCAACAAAATGCTGAGTTTCGTTTTTCTCTCACGGAGCAGCCCAGGTGGTCACCAGGCTGGGCCGCGGCTGTGCTGCCCTTCAACATGAAGGTTCCCCTTGTGGTCCACATCCGCTGCCCCATTTTGCTCCTCCCATCAAGTACGGAAGAACTAGAGATAAGAGGGGCCCCTGCCCCATCACTTACTTTAGCATTGGCTCCTTCATAGTCACGTGACCACACATAGCTACAAGAGAGCCTGGGAAGTGTGTCCCCTGAAGCTCTATTGACGGCGATAGAATAAATGCTGGGGGGTGGGGGTGGGGGACAACCAGCAATGTTTCAAACAGAGGAGGCAACATCTGATGCTGTGATTTTATGAGGCCCCGTGTTCAGGGTGTCCTTAAAGTCTAGCCACTCAGCTAGAGCCAAGAGTTAATGCAGGATCTCACTTGGTGATGATATTCGGTAATATTTAAGCATCTGTCACCTTCTCCGGGTACTATTCTTAATGGAAGCTGACTCAGGAGACTTGAGCTCTGGTTCCCGTTCTAGCGTTTGCGCCGCCCCCCCCCCGATGCGGACCCAGGCGTAGTGAATATCTCATGGTTTTTATCTTCTTGGCCTGAATCTTTCCTTCCTTTCTCTGGTAGCCCTGTTTTTTCCCTCTGGGAGCTATTCCTGTTTTATTTTCGGGACATACTCCACAGATCTTTGGATCCAGGGCCGGGCATGTGGTTTAAGCCTGGCCAGTTAGAGCATTTCTCCAGCACAAGTGATTGATTCAGACATGGGCATACGGTATGAGACAGGCAGGGCAACGAGACCTAATCCAGATAATTTTGATGGCGTTGCATTCTGCCAGGATTTCGAAGGAGATAAGATGCCAGCTCTGAGTCATTAGTGGCCATTTTTGCCACCGTAGAGGAGAAACCACTTGCAAATGAAGGAGAGCTGAGGAGCGAAGAGAGATTATGACACGATGCCAAGCCCCTGGATCCAGCCATGCCTGAAGTCGTTCGTCCTGGATTCAGTTTCATGAGCAACGAATCCCTGTTACGGCTTTTGCCAGTATGAATTAAGAACTTGGAATAAGGATAATTCTAATACATCACATTCCAAGTCTCGGGGTTTGTATCCCACACTGTGGTTCTCAGACTTGGCTACACAGCAGGATATCTAGGGAGCTTTCTGGAAAAAAAAGTACAGATGCCCTAAAAAAATTTAGTTCAGCCAGTTTGAAGACAGCCTAACCATCTATTTTTAAAGGCTTCCCAGGAGTTTCTAATAAGCAGTTAGATTTTGGAAACAACTAATTACTCCATGTTGCCTACCAATATGAGTATTGCTGTGTGACTTTGGAAGATCGGTGACCTCTCTGGGCCTTCTTTTTTTTTTAATTTTTTTTTTCAACATTTATTTATTTTTGGGACAGAGAGAGACAGAGCATGAACGGGGGAGGGGCAGAGAGAGAGGGAGACACAGAACCGGAAACAGGCTCCAGGCTCCGAGCCATCAGCCCAGAGCCTGACGCGGGGCTCGAACTCACGGACCGTGAGATCGTGACCTGGCTGAAGTCGGACGCTTAACTGACTGCGCCACCCAGGCGCCCCCTTCTTTTTTTTTAAACTGACAACAGAAAGAGAGAGAGAGACAGATCCAGCTGACTTTTTTTTTTTCAACGTTTATTTATTTTTGGGACAGAGAGAGACAG
>NW_024412627.1:852281-917624 GCF_014898765.1 Herpailurus yagouaroundi
ATTTTTTTTTTTCAACATTTATTTATTTTTGGGACAGAGAGAGACAGAGCATGAACGGGGGAGGGGCAGAGAGAGAGGGAGACACAGAACCGGAAACAGGCTCCAGGCTCCGAGCCATCGGCCCAGAGCCCGACGCAGGGCTCGAACCCACGGACCGCGAGATCGTGACCTGGCTGAAGTCGGACGCTTAACTGACTGCGCCACCCAGGCGCCCCCTTCTTTTTTTTTAAACTGACAACAGAAAGAGAGAGAGAGACAGATCCAGCTGACTTTTTTTTTTTCAACGTTTATTTATTTTTGGGACAGAGAGAGACAGAGCATGAACAGGGGAGGGGCAGAGAGAGAGGGAGACACAGAATCGGAAACAGGCTCCAGGCTCTGAGCCATCAGCCCAGAGCCTGACGCGGGGCTCGAACTCACAGACCGCGAGATCGTGACCTGGCTGAAGTCGGACGCTTAACTGACTGCGCCACCCAGGCGCCCCAGATCCAGCTGACTTTTAAGTGACTTTCCTGCCCTAAAAGATCACCATAATGACACTCTCTTTGTCACACCCCCATCTTTTCTGCTTCTACGTTGCCCGCCCCCCCAATCCCATTGTGAACAAAGACAGCCGAGCAGTGCACCTCTGAGGCCTTGGCCCACTTTCCATGACACTCCTGCCTCTCTAGCGGGCACTGACAGGAGCGAGCCGAGGAAGATCCAGGCCCTGTTTGGAGCGTCGTGACAAGAGACACAGAGAGACAGGCCGAGGAGAAGAAACAGAAATATTGATCTCTGGAGCTGACAGGCGTTGCGGGAGGATCCAATGGTGGGAAAGGGTGAGCCCAGACCGAAAGGTTTACGCTTTCCCTGTGCAAGATTCTGCTGCAGCAGAACCTTGATGAAAACATTTTCTCACGTTCGTCGTATCCCAGGATTCCAGCCCCCACACGCTATTTCTGACACGGTGACCCTTGAAGTTCAAGGGGCCTGCTATGACCCGAGCACACCATGTTCTCTGCGGTCTCTGTGCCCGTAGCTGGCCGGCTTGTCTGCCTGGGCTCCCTGCCTCCCTCCGAGTCTCGAGAATGATCGCCCTCTTTCCAGACCCAGGGCAAGCCGACTTTCCCCCCCCCCCCCCCCCCCCCCGAACCTGCCTGGTGCTGGAGGGCAGAGTCGTCAGCCCCTCCCTCTGCGAGGCTTCAAAGGCCTGGTCGAGGTCTAGTGACTTCTATACTCGTGTTATAATTATTTGTTCACGTGCCTCCCCCCGCTGCTCACAGAGGGCAGGCTCTGTGTGCCCGGGACGAAGTCAGTGCTGCCCGTTACTTACGGAATTAATGAACAGAAGAACTGAATAGAGGTGAAATAAAGAGGAGACCGCTTGGGGCGCCTGGGTGGCGCAGTCGGTTGAGCGTCCGACTTCAGCCAGGTCACGATCTCGCGGTCTGTGGGTTCGAGCCCCGCGTCGGGCTCTGGGCTGATGGCTCAGAGCCTGGAGCCTGTTTCTGATTCTGTGTCTCCCTCTCTCTCTCTGCCCCTCCCCCGTTCATGCTCTGTCTCTCTCTGTCCCAAAAATAAATAAATAAAAAACGTTGGAAAAAAAAATTAAAAAAAAAAAAAGAGGAGATCGCTTTTATCATGCCCACCGGATTGTGGACTTGAGATGCGTTGATGGGAGTCCGTTTAAAATGTGTTACACAGAGGTAGGCTTCCCAAAGCATAATTTAATTTTTTTTTTTTTTTTTTTTTTGCATGGTTCTCGTTTTGAACATCCACCAGAACAATTCTCGGTCGTGAGCTGGCCGTTGGAATTATCCAGAGGCTGGTTAAAAGGCAGATTCCTGCCCCTCCCGCTCAGAGATTCTAATTCAGCAGATCTGAAGGGGCCGAGGTGCTGCATTTCTCACAGGTTCCCCGGGGACGCTGCTGCTGCTGGTTTGGGGATCCCACTTTGAGAACGACGGTACGAGATGCTATTACTCTAGTTCAGGGTCTTTGAAATGGGTGGGACTGTTGTCCCTACACCCAGTTGTCGTAGAGCCCAGTCTTTTGAACCCCCCTGTGGCTTTCTATCAGGTTATGGCTCGCTTCTGCGGTGACGCCAGAAGTTTCCTTCCTTCCATCATGCCGTGGTCCCTCACCATGATGCCACGTCGCGTCGCGCGGGGAAGTGAGGCACGTTGGGCTCAGTAGGGGGGAAACTCGCTGTAAAAGGAGAGGCCAGACCCGGCGCTGCTGGGGTGTGGGGGAGCTGGGTCGTTGGGGAAACACGAACCACAACAGGAAAAAGAAGGCAAGGGTGTGGGAGGCCAGCTGAGAATTAAGAATGTCACTTGAGGGGCGCCGGGTGGCTCAGTCTGTTGAGCGTCCGACTTCGGCTCCGGTCATGATCTCACTGCTCATGGGTTCGAGCCCTGCATTGGGCTCAGGGCTGACAGCTCGGAGCCTGGAGCCTGCTTCGGATTCTGTGTCTCTCTCTCTCTCTCTCTCTCTCTCTCTCTCTCTCTCTGCCCCTCCCTTGCTCACGCTCTGTTTCTCTGTCTCTCAAAAATAAATAAATGTAAAAAATAAATAAATAAAAAGAACTTCGCTTGAATTGTAGCAAGAGACGTGAAGCCTTCTGGCTGTCCTTTGACTCAGTGGTTCTCACCATGGCTGCCCACAGAGAGTCCCCAGAGGGGCTTGTACAACAGGTCAGTGCCCTGGCTCCGCTCCAGACCAATGGCGTCAGAGTCACCGGGGCCTGGAGGGCAAATCCTGTTATGTGGTAAAGTTCCCCAGGTGACTCCGGTAGGAGGCCACGACTGACAGTCTCTGCTGGGATCTCTCTAATTCCCCAGCCCAGTCTCCGTCTCAGTCCTTGACTTTGGGCGTGGTTCAGTTGCCTGTCTTAGCCGTACCTGGTCCGCGGTCGCCCTTCTTCTTACCATGGATCTGAGCCCAGGACAAAACGACTTTTCCTTGTCTGGGCTCCCCAGATGGGTTCTGGGTAGGATCCACAAGGGTGGCCAGAAGTTTCTGCTCGACCCCTGTCCTCCGTCAAAAACAACCAGGCCAGGCCCTCTTTTTGTCAGAGGCTACCATTTTACCTTATTTTATTTCCCAAGTAACCTTTACGGCACTCTAGAAGTGTCTTATACATCTGTGTGTGTACTTACGGGAACTCTCTCCCTCCTCACTAGAGTGTAAGCTCCACGGGGACAGACGTTCTCTGCCCCTCACCCACCCCCAGGGCACAGCGTAATGCCTGGCCTGTAGTAGGTGCTGAAGACTTATCTATCTGCCAAATGGATTAATTCAGTGATCCCAGTGCTCGTTTCTACTGCAAAAGTCTTGTGGGCAACCAGACCTTCAGTTCTTCCCGAGGAAACCAAAATTTGAAGGCCCGGCTGAAATGTTACCCCTTTCTTCTTCATCTTCTGGTCAAAACAGCTCAGACTCTATAGTTGAGACTATAGCCCAGATTCCTCTGTGCCGAATACCGAAAAGGGTGGCCACCGGTGGCTACGCTGCCTTTACCCTCTGCAGCCTGGTTTCTAGAATGTTCTGCAAATGCTTCCTTCCGTCCCACAGAGCAATTTTGGAGATAACCAGAAGGTTTTGAAAGACTTTTTTTTTTTTTTTTTTTTAGGATCCACTTGACAAGCAGGAAGGAAAATGTAAAAGGATAAGGGGGTCTAAAATAAGATTGTGTGTGTGCGTGTGCGTGCGTGCATGTGTGCTTATGAATGTTGGTGCTAGGTATATTTAAAAAAAAGATTATGTACAAGAAAGAGGGTGGGTTGGGTAAATGGAAGAATTAGTTAAGGCCTAAGTTCACTGTAGGAACTCAAAACAGTATTACTGAATGAATGAATGAATGAATGAATGAAAAACAAATGGATGGAGAAAGCAATATGGCGGAAGAACTTCCAGATCTTTACAATGGACTAAAGAGGCAAGAGGAATAACAAGGGTGAGTCGTAGATGATCTAGAAGTTCTTAAGGGAGGTCTCATTTGAGAGAACAAGTTGGAAGAAGGGGAAGGAGAGGTCTGGATCCCAGTTCCAGATCCCTGCAGTGTCGCCAGGTTGATCGCTGCTCTGGCCCCTTCTTTCTCCATTGAAGCCGACCTCAAGTCAACTCATCCTCACCTGAGAGTAGATGTGAGCCTCAATCCACCAGTGAGTGGTACCTAGAACGACTCCTCCTACTTGAAGCAGGGTGCATAAATGGCCATAAATTCCTTCCATCCCCTTCTTCCTTTGCAGCGTGACTTTGTCAGTCTTCCCATTAAGAGATGGGGTCTATTTCTGTACCCTTGAATCTAGGTTAGCCCAGGTGCCATGCTTTGGCTAAAGGGATATTAGTAAATGCGATGTAGGCAGAGTCTTATGTGGCACAACGGCAAGGAGGCTTACTGTCTCGTTCTGGCTTAACTGGGTCCCTCGCTCATGGGCTCGTATGGTTGCGGCAAAGGTGTGGGCAAGGACTCCGGTCAGCAAAAGACCTCCCTTTGTAGGAATATTGCAGTTCCTTATGATGATTACGCCGAGGGCGTCAGTTTATCGCCGGCTCTTGGACTGGAGGCCACCCTCCGCTTCTAAAGGTCACCTTCAGTTGCTGGACACGTGAGCCCTCCGGGAGGTAGGCCACACCATGGCGACTCGCTCATCCAAAGCCAACCACGGCTCAGAGAGAATCCAGCAAGAGGAGCACCACAGCCTTAGTTCGTAATCATGTACACATCGCGACGTCGACCCACATCACCCTTGCCGGAGTCTGTTGGCGAGAAGCAAGTCACGGGTTCCGCCCACACTCAAGGGCTAAGATTATGTGAGGGTGTGACTGTCGGGAGGCAGGGGTCATCGGCGGGAGCCATTCCTTTCGACGTCAGCCTCAACCTGCCCACTCGCAAGGGACTTCCGTCTCGTGCTTCCTGCATGGCAGGCGCTGGGGGTACAGCGGGAAGCCGAGTCTGGGGGAGGAGGTGATCCTGAAAAGGAACAGCTTACGTATGTCACTCTGAGCACTTAGGCTTTTATTCTGAGACGCCGGCGGAGCCACTGGTGAGTTTTAAATAAAGGGAAAGTGGGATCTCCCTGATATCATAGAACTAGCTCCATGGCTGATTTTGAGCCCAGACTTCAGGGAAAACAGGAGGCTGCTGGGTCTTAGCGAGAGAAGAAGAAGGGTTGAATGGACAGGTCACAGGGATCAGGAGAGCGGGTGAGGAGTTACTTACTTCCCAACCAGGGACTTCAGGCGTTTCCTGGCTCTCCCACCTGCTTGGTGGAGGACGGGCACAGTGCCTCACTTCTTGTCACATGGGCTGTGGGTGCTTTTGAAATCGGCTGGCAGCTTTTCCAGGCTGAGATGGTCACTCCGTGCGCCCCCCCCCCCCCCGCCGCCGCTTCTCCAGGGGCACACAATGCAAATCCAGATGAAGTTTGACAGACCTGTCACTCTGCTCGGAGCCAGTACGATTGGAAGGTCTCCGAGAGGTGGAGAGGGGCCAGGAAGAAACGACAGAAAGTCACAGAATCAAGGCCCCGGCTGTCACCGGCTTTGGCCAGTGCCACGGGCCCTCGTGAAAACGCCCCAGCAAGTGTGCGCGCTCCTGAACCAAATGCTGAGCAAGGCAAATCTCCGCACGGATGGGAAAGACGTTGGGTTTACAAAGAATTACCTGGGGCCAGCCTCAGGCACTTGACTTTCATTTATTTATTTATCTTTAATTGTTTTTAATGGTTAAAAACAGGTTGTTAAGGTTTATTTTTTTTAATGTTTATTTTTGAGAGAGAGGGAGAGCACGAGTGGGGGAGGGGCAGAGAGAAAGAGAGAGAGAGAATGAGAGCGACACAGAATCCAAGGCAGCCTCATGCTGTGAGCTGTCAGCCCCGAGCCCACTGCAGGGCTCAAACCCATGAACGGTGTGATCACGACCTGAGCCAAAGTTGGACGCTTAGCCGACTGAGCCATTCAGGTGCCCCCTTTTTAATGTTTATTTTTGAGAGAGACAGAGAGAGAGAGACAGAGTGTGATCAGGGGAGGGGCGGGGGCGGGGGTGGGACACGGAATCCGAAGCAGGCTCCAGGCTCCGAGCTGTCAGCACAGAGCCCAATGCGGGGCTCGAACCCACGAACTGTGAGATCATGTCCTGAGCTGAAGTTGGACACTTAACCCACTGAGCCACCCAGGTGACCTCCGCCTTAAAAAAAACCTTTTTTTTAATGGTAATCTGGTTTTTAAAATGATACAGAAGGCTTCAAATCTAGTTATCAACAAGAAGCACTTTTTATAAAGCATCTCCTTGGATCGGCCACTGTGCTTGCAACTTTAAGGTAGGAAAACAACTATATGAGAAAGACTGGTCTAATTACCGAGATTCTTTTTTTTAATGTTTATTTATTTTGGAGAGAGAGAGAGAAGGAGAGAGGAAGCAGGGGAGGAACAGAGAGAGAGAGGGCAACCCAGAATCGGAAGCAGGTTCCAGGCTCTGAGCTGTCAGCACAGAGCCCGACGCGGGGCTCGAACCCACGGACCGAGAGATCACGACCCGAGCCGAAGTCAGATGCTAACAGACTGAGCCACCCAGGCACCCCTGATTACTGAGATTCTAAGACAAAGGATAACACATCAGCTGCTCAAGGGCAGTTACTACAAGGCGGAAGGCTAGTACGTTCAACTTGGCTTTTCTGAGCTGTCTCCGGAAGCCCAAGGGAGATCAAGTGTCAGGAAGGCGTTACCTGGAAAAGGTTTCAGCCAAATGCTGCCGGTGACAGTCAGATCTATATTTTTATTTTTTGATGATGTTAATGAAGCTCATTACAGTTAGCAAGAAAGTAGACCTGTAGAGAGACCGGGGGGGTTTGTTGTAAGGAGGTGGGGGACGGGGAGGGAGTATAGGTAAGGCTACACCCTAGGTGTGGAAATCCTGTGGTTACAGATGAGGACCCAGTGACAGCAATGTCCACATCTCTTAGACTCTAAGCCCCGCCGGGTCCTTGGTGACTGTGCTCTCCCACAGCCACTCTGCAGGAGTCAGGGAGTTCCCAGGGTGTCTCAGAGAAACATGGACATAAACACACTGAGTTTCCTGTGTTCTGGTCACGGCCATTTCCTTGGTGTCTTCCCTTCTATTCTTTTTTTTTTTTTAACGTTTTATTTATTTTTGAGACAGAGAGAGACCGAGCATGAACGGGGGAGGGGCAGAGAGAGAGAGAGGGAGACACAGAGTCGGAAGCAGGCTCCAGGCTCCGAGCCGTCAGCCCGGAGCCCGACGCGGGGCTCGAACCCACGGACCGCGAGCTCGTGACCTGAGCCGAAGTCGGACGCCCAACCGACGGGGCCACCCAGGCGCCCCTCTTCCCTTCTATTCTTAACGGCGCGTGTGACAACCGCCAGTGTTTTCAGGGACTGTCTTCATCCTCAAGTTACCAAAGCGGCATTGGGTTCCATGACAGTTTGGTAAGAATTCCGTCCCTAGCTCCGTGCTAAATTTCCACTGGCTTGGCCAGAAAAGGCAAATGACCTGTGTCTAGTGTTTCCCCAAATCCTTCGGCTTGGGCACACCTGCCGTCACCCTGACTGAAGCCATACTCTGCCCTTTGCTGTCCCCTGCACACAGAAACCATTCTCTCTGTCTTTACAGGAATCCTCCCCGGGTGTTCTGAGTGTGGAGGGTGATGTGGGGTGTCGTTTAAATGTACCTGTCAGAGGCACCTGCCCTCAGTTCTGGCCTAGGCACCGTTTCTTACTACGTTAGGACATTACTTCAGCCCTCATCCCTACAGAACGAACGGGAGCGTCATTCAGAATTCATTGGGCTGCCGTCGACCTCTGGGTGACATTTCTCCCCTTCTGATGGTGCCATGTCTCCTGGGAATCTGTCCGCTCTAGCACCTAAATCCAACCTCGCACCTTTATGCTAGCAATAAAAAGCCTCTCGGCTTCTTTTTATTGCTTCCCTCTGTGGCCATCTAGATCTCTGTGTGGTCTTCTGCGTGTGTCTCTCCTTCTTACGTGAACTTTCCAGGAGATATGATCTGGTTAGGTCATTTACTACTCCCCAAGGTAGTCAGCTGGTCACCGGGCAATATGGCAGGTCCATCGTAGGTAAGATTCCCACATCAGGGCCGCTTCTCTGACTGTTGGTCTGAGCTGGGCCAAGCCCTGAACCTATCGGCTGTAACCATGGCTCAGAGCATTGACAGCCATGCGTAAAAAGCTGCTTGTGGTCTGGCTTGCTGAGAAGGAGTCGGCTGTAAGAGGCACCCTGAGAATCATAAACTCTTCTACCGCTTACCCACAACTCTAGCCTCAGGGTATCCCAGGGCGTTGAGCCACCTGAGCACCTCAAATGGTCACAGCCGGAAAGAAACTCTTCAACTTCCCCCATCAAAGTGTTCCTTTCCATCTGAATTCCTACTCTGACTTGGGTCCCTCAGGCCGCAGATCTTGAATATTCCTTCGTGCCTCATCACATGCGCCCAGGACTTCTGGTCCGCGCCTGTCTCCCTGCCATAACTCTGAGGTTCCTGCTTCTTCCTTCTTGTTGCTCTAGTTCAGGCCCTTGTCAGTACACGCCGGGTCCGTTGCAGCGTTATCCGTATCATCTTGCTGATTCTAGTCCGTTCCAAGGTAGGCACAAGTACCATTATACGTGTGCATTACCTTATCCCTTTGGTATGCTGTTATCTATACCTAGAAGCTCTATCCTTCTGTGCTGGATAAACTCCCACTAATTCTTTATTGTATTTTATTTTTTTGTAGATGCGTTTATAACTTTATTTTATCATTATCTTTTTTTTTTTTTTTTTTAAATTTTTTTAAACGTTTATTTATTTTTTTGGGACAGAGAGAGACAGAGCATGAACGGGGGAGGGGCAGAGAGAGAGGGAGACACAGAATCAGAAACAGGGTCCAGGCTCTGAGCCATCAGCCCAGAGCCCGACGCGGGGCTCGAACTCACGGACCGCGAGATCGTGACCTGGCTGAAGTCGGACGCTTAACCGACTGCGCCACCCAGGCGGGCGCCTATCATTATCTTTTTAATATGAAATTTATTGTCAGATTGGTTTCCATACAACACCCAGTGCTCATCCCAACAGGCGCCCTCCTCAATACCCATCACCCACCCACCCCACCCTCCCACCCGCCATCAACCCTCAGTTTGTTCTCAGTTTTTAGGAGTCTCTTATGTTTTGGCTCCCTCCCTCTCTAACCATTTTTTTTCCCCTTCCCCTCCCCCATGGTCTTCTGTTAAGTTTCTCAGGATCCACACAGGTCCACTAAGTCTTCAAATGTAGCACAAGTATCAACTCTCCCTTGAGGACTTCCCTGGCTTTCTCCTGTCTCAGCTGGTCAGCTTCTCATCGCATTGCGCTGAATCCATACCCTTCTAGAAAGCTCTATTATAGCACTTATGCACTGAATGATACTGATTGTTTTCACATCTAATGCCTTCCCCTGGGCGAAGGTTGGATGAATAATATGGATGATGAGGTTATAGGATGTTTGCAGGTTCTGTCTCATGGAAACTTAGCGTACGTAACTACCAAGTTACGTAAGTACTCCTAGCGTAAATTACGACCAGTGTAAGTAACTTCCAGCCCTGACATTAATCTGAATGCTAGTTTGAACCTTAAAGGGACTTTGAATCCGCATTCCTTCATTGAACCTATGCCTCTTTTTCCCTATTAGAATAGTCTCCCCCGTCTTTGAGAGGGAGTGGGAATTGGGGAGTCTTATGTGAGGTGTGGAACAAGTCATTCTGTCTTTCAATAAGTGAGGAAGTGGGGTTGGGGGGGCAGGTAGAGGAAGTATAGGTTAAAGAAGAAGGAAGAGCTGATTAAGTATGGAGTCCACAGAAAAGGCCCAGAAACAGTGACCAACTCACTGGCAGTGGACAGCCCCAGGATGCAGATTATGATCTCTAAATACCCTTTTCCACTCAGAACAGTCAAGGCTGATTGGCAAAATGGCTGAATCCAGGACCACGATAGAGAGTGTGCAAGATGAGCCTGAAATACATTGTCATTCTAGAGAGCAAGAAAGCCAGCAGAAAGTACCAGTCTTGAGTCAAGGACTCAAAAACCAACATGAGTAAGATCCCAGGGGCCAAAAATGGGACTATTAGAGCATTAGCAAAAATACTAACTTCAGTGGGTTCAAGTATATCAAGTATGCTTAAATTCATGAGTTCATGATGATTCTAAACAAATCAACAGATCACGGCTCATCGTTGAAAATGTTGAAAACTGTTGGAGAACCAACTGGAAAATAAAAAGAACCATCGAAGCATTTATTCTGACTCTCCTATATGAATTGTATATCCTACCTGATGAACAAGGAAGTAATAATAGAACACATATATCATTATTTTTCAATTCCTAATGAATTTATGGATCGACTTACGGATCAGCAATGACATTACAAAAATACAATCAGAAATCACATGCCTTCTAGGGGAAGTACACATCTCCCATGATGTAGTCTTGCCAAAGATGTGAACTTGAATTTTATCAAGACTTTGGGTCTAACACCAGTTCATAAGAAATATGGGGGGACGGAGGAACAACTGGCGAAACTAAGACTCTGGGGAACTCCTTCGAATAAATGAATCAGTTTTTTTTTTTTAGCTGTCTGTCTTTATGTCTGTGCCTATGACCATGTGTATGACTGTGTTCCTGTCATTCTTGTATCTGTGCCTATGTCTGACTTTGTGTCTGTATCTTCTTACGTATCTATTATGAGGAAAATATATGTAGGATGGCCCTGTGTGTTAAAAGAGAGTAAAGATACATCTAAATTAATCACAATATATGGACTTCATTTGGATTCAGATCAGTCACACTGTATAACGGCTCTTAATGTAATCAAGGAGATGTCAATGCTAATTAGGTATTTGGGAATATCAAATAATTTTTAGGTGTGATAATTACATCAAGGTTATGTTGTTTTTCTAGATACATTCGTATTTTTCATTAATATATATAAACGACCCGATATTTGGGATTTAAAAATATGTATATAAGGGCAAGGAAAAATGGGGTGAGAATGTGAATGAAATTAGATTGAACTCACTTGTTGAAGCAAAGTCACGGGCATCTGAACTTTCATTATATTCTCTACTTTTGTATAAATTTGAATTTTTTTATTTTAGGTGTGGAGGCAAGAAAGTGTAAGACGATTGTTCCCTTCCTGATTCCTTTTGGTACCTCCTGTTTGTACTTTATTTGTTTACTTAATTTATTTCTTAAAATATGTATTTAATTTTGAGAGAGGGAGTGAGAGACAGAGGGTGAGCGGGAGTGGGGCAGAGAGAGAGGGAGACACAGAATCCGAAGCAGGCTCCAGGCTCCGAGCTGTCAGCACAGAGCCTGTTTAAGGACTAGAAAGTCATAGACGCATAAGATGAGTAAATTCCCAGACATCTGCCCTACAGCAGAATGGACACAGTTACCAATAACGTACTGTGCACGCACACATTGGTTAAGAGGGTAGATCTCATGTTAAGTGTCCCTCCCTCCGAAAGACAAACAAACCCAAACAGTCAAAACCCAAAAGATACACAAACAAACAAACAAAACCAATAAAGGCGCCCAAGGGAACTTTTGGAGGTGATGGATATTTTCATTACCTTGATTGTGACGATGGTAACATGAGTGCCATCAAAATGCAAACATTTATTATGTGGTTTTTTTTGCATATGTGTGTATCAGTCACCCTTCCGTAAAGTTGGGGTGAGGGGAAAGAAAGGAAAAACGTAAAAAGAGGAATTGGGAAGAGGGATTTGTGGGCAAGGTAGAAATACGACAAGAGAGAATCTGGTCATCGCAGAAATATCCCTGGGCTTGGTGGATATTTTGCAGGTCGGATCTCAACTCTGCCACTCACTAGCTCTGTAATATTGGGGGTTTCCTAACTTCTCTGAACCTCAGTTCCCTGACCTGAAAAATAAGGGGGAAATTATATGGTCCCTAAATTTCCAGGGTTGTTGCATAAGTTAAATTTATTTCTTATTTATTTAATTTTATTTTAGAGACCGAGAAAGCACAAATGGGGGAGAGAGGCAGAGGGAGAGAGAGAGAGAGAGCTCGGGGCTCGATCCCACAACCCTGGGATCATGACCTATGCCGAAATCCAGAGTCTCAACCAACTGAGTGACCCAGGCGCCCTGCATAAGTTAAATTTAAATGAGATAATTTATACGTAAGCACCTAATTTGGCATGGTGGGGTGCTCCGTGAGTGTTGGCTGATTGGGCGAGTGGATGGAGGGAAATCACTGGTGGAACCAGGGAGGGGCAGAGGTGGAGGAATCCACGGAGCTGGAGGAGGTCCGATTGCTAAGCAGGTCCATGCTCCAAATATCCCAGGTCTGTCGCTATGCATTGTAATTTAGTAAATCATTTCGAGCAGTGGGGTGTTTGCTTATTCAATCAAGAAGTAGATTTATGCCTAATTCCAGCGGCTCCTCTGCAAAGTGCTATGAGCTTAGGAGGCTCCCCAGCGCCAGAGCCAGATTGCTGCATGGTGATTTATGTGATCTGGGAGGCTGGCCCCACAGCCATGAGCGTAGGGCATAAATCTGAGACTTACAGAGCGCCCCGATTCAGCCTGGCACGCCTTGGCACATCACCAGCCCTGAGCCTCTTCTCGCCTGACTGTGGGTCTCGATGTTACGGAGGGCGAGGGCAAGGCCCAAGCTTGGAGGCTGCTGGGTCTCATTTGTTATTCAGCCAATAACTACTGAACACTTTCTTGCCAGGGACTTGGTACTTGGGATATAAGTGGAGAACTTGAAAGACACAATTCAGACTCGAGTCTACTCCACTCATGCTCCATTGGCAGCAATAAGCGAGACAGCCGATGATTGTATCTCGTGTGAGAATTACTATAGTGAGGGAAACACGACATGGCGTGTGGGTGCCATATTGTGAGTTAGAAGAAATACATATTGGGGCAAACACATGACCAAGATACGTTTCTCATATATGTTTGAGAATGTCCATGGTTCTTGACTCACAGCTCCCCAAACCCTTGGAACTTCTCGAGCGATAAGAGCAAGGAGACCATCTTTTGTGATAATATTTGGTCTCTTGTCCTCAGTTCCTGAAATCTTGTCAAAGCCATAAAGGTGAAACGGACGTCTTGTTAGTCCTTACAAGTCCTTTTTCACCACAACTGGGTTGATGTGGATGAGGTGACTTTTGCAAAGCCCCTAAGGATGGGGGCTGGTTGCCAGGGGAATCAACCTTGAACAGAGCTTGGAACTCTCAGTCCCACCCCCTGATTTATGGGGAGGAGAGAGAGAAGGTGGAGGTTGAATTAATCACCAATGGCCATTGAGTTAATCAACTAAGCCTGTGTAACAACCCCTCCGTGAAAACCCAGAAGGAGGTGGTTCAGAGAACGTCCAGGTTGGAGAACGAGAATGCTTCCATGTCCTAACCTGCTGGGTCCCACGCTCCACAGGGACAGAGGCTCCTTTGTTGGGGACATCTGTATCTCTTCATCTGGCTGTCGATTGATTTCCTTTAATACCTTTTGTAATAAACTGGTTGTCTTGTGAGTAAGCGGGTTTCCTGGGTTCTGTGAGCCATTCTAGCAAGTTCATGGAACCCAAGGAGGGGGATCGTGAGAACCTCTGAATTATAACCAGCCGGTCAGAAGCACAGGTAACCACCTGGGCTCGCGGTTGGGGTCTGAAGTGGAGGGCGTCTTGGGGGACTGAGCCCCAAACGTGGAATCTGGTGCCGTCCCTGGGTTGAGGGTGTCCAAATTGAGTTGGGTCGGAGCTATACTCTTGGAAACCAGGATGGTGTTTGAGAATTGCTTGCTGGTTTGAAGAGGACACTTTGGGACTGGCTCCAGATGGAGCCTCATTTAGGGGGCAGAGGAGGTCACATCTGAGCCATTCTTGAGCATGATGGCTGGCTTTCCAGAGGAGGGGATCTTTAAGTCGAGACAAGAAGGAGAACTTCTAAGAAGAAGGCATTGCTTTCGCAGAATCAAGGAAACGAGTGAGACCATACAAGAGAAGACTGAAAGTTCTGGAGTGGTTCATGGTTCAGTGTGGCCGAAGAGCAGAATTATAGAGGGTGAGTGGTAGGAGAGGTGGCCGGAGTCCTTGTGGTAGGGAAATGGGAAACGGTGTGCGGCGTGATCACATTTTCCGGCTACAAAGTTCTTCCAGGCTTTTCCGTGCAGAATTGACCAGAGAAGGCTGGGATACCAGGTAGGAGGCAGAGAACTCCCGGTGAGAGAGGACAGTGACCTGAACTGGGATGTGACTGTGTTCACGGGCGGGCGATAAAAGCTCACGGCGAGCCAGACACCATCCAAAGCACAGCTCTAGCGATTCAATTTTCCTTAGTCTGTGCGGAGGGGGCTACTAGCTTGCCCTTCTTAAAGAGGAGAAAAGTGAGGCTCAGAGAGGTTACGTGGCTTGCTTATGGTCACACAGCACGTAAGGGACAGAGCTGGGATTCAGAGCCGCTCAGCTTCATTTCCAAATCTGTGCTTTTCGCCCACGGGCTCAGCTCCTTCTTAGACCACACGCTTTCTAGAAAGCCAGGGTCCAAGCTCTGTACTTCTCAGAGCACCTGGCCCAGACCCTAGCGCCTGATCGGTTCTTAATTCCTATCTGTGGAATGAATGGCTGAGCTGATGAGGTAGAGAGCCTGCCCAGCCTGGCTCTGCCCGGCTGCCCGGCCGCTTCCTGGCTTTGACCGTGGGAGCCAGTCCCTTTATTTGGCCAGGCCCGGCCCTTCCCCTCCCTAACACGGGCTTAATTAGGGAACAGGTGTCTACCCATTGGGGGGGGGGTCTCTTTGCACATCTGCGCGCTGAACGGATGTGAGAGCGTTTCACGAGTGACACGGTGCGCGGCCGCCCCTGGTGATTCCGGCGGTTCCCGTGGGCTGAGACCCCACGTTGAATTCCAGGCGGTATGTTTCCAGGAAGCTCCCCTTCCTGGAAGGCTCCAGCGCAAATTAATTACCGTTATCTGTGCCCGGGGGCTGTGGCCGCCTGGCCATCCCTCTCTCCCTGACAGCGGAGGGTCCAGGAGCTCAGGAGCGGGCACCTCTTCCCTCCTGGTGGCCGTTCCTCTTGTCTCCCTATTTACTTCTCCTTTAATCTGCATATTATCATCAGCACAAAGCCCTCCGAATAACATCTGACAAATGACGCCTATTAAAAAAAACTGTGTGCACTTTTCTTTCACTGCCTTCTAATTTGGAATAGCATTATAACTATGCATCGCTAGACAAGCAATATTATGTTAAGAACATGATAAAATACCAGCAGCTCTGTAATGGCACCAACCAAATGGTAATTTCTGCTTCAGAAATTGGTCATTTATTTTGCTGGTCTGTTCTTACGCTCAAATTAGATGAAGTTTAATATACTGTAAAATTGAATGTATTCTGTCCTTTTCAACAAATATGGCGCGTGTGAAAATGATTTATGGCTCATGGGAACCTCTAAAATGTTAAATAATCTCTTTTTGTGTGTTTCTTAAGGAAGTTATGGCCGGCGAGTTTAAACACAGGAAAAGCAAAACTTTATTAAGCTCCAGGCCCCGCTTCTCCCGGGATCAAGCCGTGGTAAGAGGCTGTGGCCCCGTGCGCGTTCCGTTGGGCGGTAAGAGCAGCCACATTAATTGCTACATTAATTTTCTTCTATTAACTGTAATCGGGAGGAAAGCAAATCTTCCCCAGCGAGTGTTATAATTTGCGACTTAATTTTTAATAAAGCGGTGTTGAGACCGTGGGTGCTTAGCACAGGTCATTTCTTGTGATGACTTCCGGCTTCTGACGAGCGCTGCTGAAATGTGTGGGGGGGGGGGGGGGGGGAGGAGGTAGAGGAGGAAAGGGAGAGAGGCTCTCCCAAGGAGAAGGAGCATTTCCCTTCTGGAAAATGCTTGACGTTTGCCTTTCTTCCCTGCCCCTCACGCTCCACGGCACTTCTCCAAGGTCAAGGGAACAGTTGAGAAGGCCAGATAAATGGCCACAGGATGTGGCTAGATGTTCAAGACCGTGGCCGGGCCCCAGACCCACTTTATGATTGCAGATGAGTCGTTTGGACACTCTGAGCCTCAGCTTTCTCATCTGGAGGATGGGGAGATTATAATGATGGCTGTAGCTGACTTTTTGTCGCGTGTAACGTGTGCCGTAGGCGTGGGTTTAAGCGCTTTGCGCATGCGAATTCGTTCTGTGCTCGTGATGACCCTGTGGCGTTGGTGTGTCACCATCCTCATTTCACAGGTGAGGAAACAGAGACACAGAGATGTTAGGTAACTTGTTTCGGGTCACACATCGGTGGTTGAGCTGCGGAGACAGAGTTTCATCCCATGTGGTTGGACCCTAGACTCCACGCTTTATGTAAAAAGATTTTTTTTTAAGTTTACTTTGAGAGAGAGCGAGCGGGCATGCATGAGTGGGGGAGGGGAAGAAAGGGAGGGAGGGACAGAGAGAGAGAGAGAGAGAGAGAGACTCCCAAGCAGGCTCTGAAATTTCAGCACAGAGCCCGACGCGGGGCTTGAACCCACCAAAGGGGAGATCATGACCAGAGCTGAAATCGAGAGTTGGACGCTTAACGGACTGAGCCACCCAGGAGTCCCAGGTCTCTTAAACTCTTGGAGCCTCAGTTTCCCCATTTCTAGCAAAGGCATGCTAGTGACGTTGACTTCCTGGTGTTGTGTTGAAAATGTAATGAGATGCTGTTTGGATCCTTAGTCCCGCATCCTACAGAGAGCAAGTTCCTAATTCATGATTACAGTAATTATGGTAGGAATTCTTGTTCACGGGTCATCTCAGAGAAGACAGTCACCGCTGTGGATGTCTCAGCACAATTGGGAAATACTCAACACCCACAATTTGTCATTGGTTTTTCTGCTTAGCCTTTCCCTTTCTAAGGCCTGGAGATTTTATCAAGTACCTGCAAGTCTCATTGACCAGCAGGGAAAGACACGAACAGTAACCCACTGTTGCCTCTTCCTCTAAATATTCGAATTCTCTTGGTCTGGGCTGGGACCCTGGACTTGTATGCTTAATCTTGGGGGATTCTTATGGCTGAGCAAACTTGGGAAACCTTGCACGCAGTGGTGGTTCTCAACTTTAATGTGTAAGAGTCACAAGGGGGAACATTTTTACGTTACAGAGTTCCAGTCCTCCCCCTGCGTGAAATTGAAATTCAAGGTACAGGACCCAGAATCTTCGGATTGGTCTGGTGTACTCCTGTTTTCTAATGAAAATCTCAATTTTCATCAAATGATCTTGTAATCGCTTACATACGTAATCATCTCTGTATTTCTAGGGTTGAGCATGGCATTCATAATACTCAGTGAATACTGGTGGATCTATCCATCCATCTACCCATCGGTCTATCCATCCATCCACCCATCCATTCATCCATTCATTCATCTATCCTCCATCCACCTATCCACTCATTCATCCAGTCATCCATCCATCCTTCCTTCCTCCCTCCCTCCCTCCCTCCATCCATCCAGCCATCCACCTACTTACTTGTTCAACAAATATGGTTTGAATCTCAAAATGTTCTGAGCGTCATTTCTGATGCTGAATTCTACAATGAAAGAATGTCTGAAAACCAGAGTCCTTCCTTCATAGATTTTTATAAAGTCTTGGATTTATTTGGGGACAGTTTAACCTTATTCCACGTATAGCAAAACTTTTAAGTAGAAGGGGACAGTTGTATTCTGGTGAATGTGGGCAAGTTACTTAACCTCTCGAGACCTTGGTCTTCTGGTCAGGAAACATAACGCTATCCTGAGGGTTAGCACCGATCCTTGTAGAGCACCTGGTGGGTGGTAGGGGCTTTAGAAATGGCAGATCTCACTGTTCTTAATAATAAATAGAAAAGGTTATTAAAAAGATAGCGTTAACTGGCTATGGTTTACTCTAATGTCCTACATGAACAGCCAGGTAATAACTCTCGATACGATTACTATGGAATCTATTAAGTCAATCTCATATGACCTGTGCTCGCTCTTTGATTTTGGAATATTTTTTCTCCTTCATGTTATCTGTTCCATGTGTGTCTTATATTTGTGGATTAATGGTTTCCACTTTGGTTCCTCCCTTTTTCTCTCGATTGCTTCTCCTCTTTGTCCCGATTGTTCTTCTTTTCTCTGCTTCTTGTCTTAACTTTCCGTGTCTTCGTCTTCTGGCTTTCCTATTGTTTATTACATCGGCGCATGAATTTCTTTTCTCTGATGTTCTGTTTTCTCTTTGTGGTCTCTCTGCTTCATTCAGAGGCCCAAACAACTTCTTTCTAAGAAAAATTTTTTTAATGTTTATTTATTTCTGAGAGAAAGACAGAGCATGAGCGGGGGAGGGGCAGAGAGAGAGGGAGACACAGAATCCGAAGCAGCTCCAGGCTCCGAGCTGTCAGCACGGAGCCCGACGCGGGGCTCGAACCCACAAACCGTGAGATCATGACCTGAGCTGAGGTAGGATGCTTAACCGACTGAGCCACCCAGGCGTCCCCCGAAATAGGGTCTTAAATGCTTGCTCATGAAAAGAGTGTGTCTCGTAATATTCATTTTCAGAGTAGATAAGACGAGTGCTTCATTTTTCTCTTTAAATCAGGGGCAGGAATGTAAGGGAATGCTCTCCCTTTGCAATTAAATCAGATCATTATTTTCTTTTGTGTGTGACTCCCAGTGGAAGTGTAACCCATTCCTGTGGATCATCGCTGATGGCAGTGGTGTATATTTTTACCGAGTGAAAGAGACAGGATATTTTCCAGATGACCTGGTTCCACCACTTACTCTTCCACTAAACTAGCTTCAGAGTTTGAGGTTGTCGTTTGACTTCCCTGGGCTTCCCTTTCACATTTATAAAGTAGGTGGGTTGTACCAAGCCTCTCGGAGCCTCTTCCTTGTACTAAAATTTCTGTGAGTCTGATTTCTGATTCATTTCCTATAGCAATGCTATCAAGTGCCAAATTTCATTAGCCTGACAAGCCTCACTAGGCATAAGCAGAAGGTATTCAATTGCAAATAGAGGACAATTGACATTATATTTTTCAATTTTCTCTGGGTCTAATGCACATTGTTGGATTTTGCTTGGCTTTTACCTTTGGAAATGTATTTCCCCAAAGTCTCAAAGGGCATGAGCAGGGCTACTTAAGTCATGGGGGGGTGTTCTCGGGACACTCTTTCCCTGTCGGCAGAGGATTTCTGTTTTTTACCCCTTGAAAAGATTGTTTTCCTGATTTCTGCGACAGTTTTTTCCACCTGTCTTGAAGTACAGTTGCCAGAATTATAATATATTTGAAGTATGCAATGTGATGATTTGATACACATATAGAGGCACTAGTATATCATTTGAGCTTTTAGCAGCTGAAATGTTGTTTGCTCTTTATTTATTTAATTTTAATTTTTTTTTTTGCAGTTTTAAAAAAATTATTTAAATTCAAATTAGTTAACATACGGTGTAGTCTTGGTTTCGGGAGTAGAGCCCAGCGATTCATCACGTCCATATAACCCCCAGTGCTCACCCCAGCAAGTGCCCTCCCTAATGCCCGTCACCCATTTAGCCCATCCCCCCCACCCCCCTCCCCTCCAGCAGCCCTCAGTTTGTTCTCTGCATTTAAGAGTCGCTTATGGTTTGCCTCCCCCTCTGTTTGTGTCTTATTTTTGCTTCCCTTCTCCAGTGTTCATCTGTTTGCTTTTTAGAGCCAAGCGGGTGACTCTGAGAACTTACCTGATCCCGCTGGGTCTCCAGTCTCCATATTTCTGCAACGCTCTGGATATAACCCCATTATGAATGCCTCTGCTTGGGGAGTCCGGTCCCAGTCAGAAGGCCCATTGAATTCTTCATTTCCTCCCACGGACTCTCCTCCTGTATTGCCAGTTTCAGGTACCCCCGCTAAGATCTAATCAGGTGCTCAACCCGGAGATCTCCTGCACCCCTCTCTCTGCTTCTCCCTTCCCGTCGAGGTAACCACATCCCATCAGGTTTAACCTCAGGTTCAGAATTCTCTTCGCTGTCTCTGTTGCCATTATTTTAGCTTAAACTCCGACGTCCCACCTGAATTCCTGCAACTACCTTCTAATCCGCTTCCATACTTCTGCTACCGCCTCTTTGCCAGACAGAGATTGATATTTGCAGCCTGGAAACTTTCAATGGGCCCCCGGGGCTTTTGTGGTGAAGTCAGAACTCTGTGGGGTGTACACAAGGCCCTCCACAACCTGCTGCTTCTCTGCTGCTTTAATTTTCAAACGCTGTTGGGAAAGCGACCTTCTCTTTTTGATACACAGCTAAGCTGACACAGGATGTGACCTTAGAGCCCCTGGTGGCCATCTTGTAGGGACAACCCATCTAATAAAGAAGCCAACACAGACGAAGGCAGAATTATGACTCAGAGAGAAGGCGAAAAGAGAGAAAGAGAGAGAGCACATAATGGCATTATTTATTACGATATGTAGATTAAAGATGTAGATTCGACCATGCCTAAAGCTTCCTTCAACTTCTGTCATATAACCGATAGGTTTCTTGGGGGGTGGGGAGGGGTGCTCACATTAATGTTCTTTGGAGATTCCTTCTTTTTGCAACCCAAAGAGAACAAACTAATTTAAATTCTTTATCTTTTTGTCTAAATGCACTTAAAGACGACTTGAGTTATCCAGTGTCTTTCAGAAGGGGCAATAAATTTTTTTTTTCAAAACCCCGGGTCAAACTATTCTTAGTCTTTCTTTCATTAACCACCAAAGCCAGGGAAACTTCTGTTAGAGTAAGATACGTATGTTGCGGGAATAGCGGCGGGAGCTACAATATTAATAATACCTTCTATTTGTTGAACACCTATTATACATCAGACTCTTTAGACACATGTATATTTTTATAATTTTTTTTAATTTGGGAGAGAGAGAGAGAGAGAGGGCACGTGAGTGGGAAAGGGGCAGAGAAAGAGAGAGGGGGAGAATCTTAAGCAGGCTCCATGCTTGGTACGGAACTCCACACAGGGCTCGATGCCACGACCCTGGGGGATCATGACCTGCGCCGAAATCAAGAGTCATATGCTCACCGACGAAGCCACCCAGGTGCCCCTTTTTTATATATTTTTCTTATTTTAGAGAGAAAGAGAGAGGGGAGAGAGAGAGAGAGAATCCTAAGCAGGCTCTTAAACGCAGAGCCCATTGTGGACACATTCTATCTAATCATTGTCTCAATCCATGTGATAGAGAATTCCTTTATTTTACATCTCAAAAATGGGGGCCTAAGAAGTTAAGTATCATTAAAATCACATACCCAATGGATGAGGTAATGTGGCTTCAAGTCCACGTTGTGTCTGCTTTCCAAATAAATATGTATTACATTATACCATGCTATTCAAACTGTAGACTGGAGCTGTGTTCCCCGTGTGAAAGAAGAAAACAACATCGGCTGAGCACTTCCTGCATTTCAGACACTGGTGTTTTCATAGATATTAATTCCTATGTGGTCTTATTTCATCTTAGAATCCTATGAAGTGTTACCAACCCAAAGTTACAAATAATGGAAATACGCAAAGACCAGGAAATTCCAGAGCAAGAAAGTGGTTAATCTTGGGATCCAAACTCATGAATATCCGAAATCAAAGCTCATGATTTGTTTTCCTGGTTATTCCTGTTGATTCCTTAAGGACGTTCAAAACCAAACCACCTAAATAATTAGGGTGCCATAAAATTTATGCCGTTGGATTAACATGTAAGGGCATTTAACATACCAAGGGAAAAAAACAACTGAAATGACTATTGATCCACCTTTAAAAGAACACTCATCTGTTTAAAGACTCAAGATCCCAGGGGCGCCTGGGTGGCGCAGTCGGTTAAGCGTCCGACTTCAGCTCGGGTCACGATCTTGCGGTCCGTGAGTTTGAGCCCCGCGTCAGGCTCTGGGCTGATGGCTCAGAGCCTGGAGCCTGCTTCTGATTCTGTGTCTCCTTCTCTCTCTGCCCCTCCCCCCTTCATGCTCTGTCTCTCTCTGTCTCAAAAATAAATAAACGTTAAAAAAAAATTAAAAAAAAAAAGACTCAAGATCCCCATGTCTAACATGTGGGTATAGGACTTGATGACCTGAAGCTTCTTTCCGGCTGTAAAAATGTATAGTTCTATGGTATGTCAATTGGTCCATCATTTGGTATTATTTAGACTTAGGTTTTGCAGGAAGTGAGAGAGACTAAAGTAACTTAACAAATAGAAGAAGTTCATCTCTTTCATGTAAAATTGAGGGGAAGGCCGTCTAAGGCTGGTATGGTGGTTCTATCCCACAGAATGTTCAGGGACCCAAGCTCCTTCCAGAAAACTTCATCTCCGTCCAGATCCAAGATGGTGGCTATGTCTCCACCCAACACGTTCATGTTCCAAGCAGCAGGTGGGTACATGAACAACAGTAGAAAGGACAAAGTGTAAATTACCCCTGTCTTTTTAGAAAGCTGTCACATGACACTTCCACTCTACGTTTAATTGGTTAAGACTTAATCACATGACCACACTTAACCGCAAAGGAAGCTGGACAAAAAGGCTCCCTCTCCCATGTTATCATGTTCCCGTTACCAGTCGGTGGCGGGGGGTGGGGGGGGGGGTGGGGGGGTGGGGAAGCAACAGATAGTGGAGAAAACTATTCATTTATACCGCACATGCTGGTTTGTAAAGAATACATTATTGAAAAGAACCAACATCTTTGCAAAAAATTGAATGCTACTTAAATGTTAAATCTAAGTGAGACCTGAAAACTAAGGCTTAGTTTTGTGAACGAATCTCACGAGAAACAATCCAAAAATCGCCAAGCGGTGACCATTCTTCAATGTTTCGGAAGGGAGACAAATTGATTTACTTCCCTTGGGCAAGCTATTTCCTTAAACCTCATATTCCGTGTTCTTAAAACGATGATAATAATACCTACATTCTAGGAGTTTTGTGAGAACAAGGATGATATTAGTGAACAACTTACGCAAGGATGATTTGTTGTTACAGATTTGGTTTTTAGAGAAAATGTGATGCAGTCATACCCCACACAAAGGTTTAAACCTATAAAATGGTAGTAGGAGCTAGGTCCTCTTTGGTTTCTAGCAATGGCAACCGCATTGGTCCAAGTTCTCCAGGGAAATAGAACCACTAGGGTATATATAGATACATATATATGAGGAGATTTGATATAGGAATTGGCTCATGTGGTTACAGAGGCAGAGGAGTCCCATGATCGGCCATCCTTAAGCTAGAGAACCAGGAAAACTGGTAGGATAAGGCCAGGATGGGAGGGAGGAGGGGTGTAGGAGGTGGGGACTCAGGATGTAAGTCCCCATCTGAGTCTGAAAGCCCAGGAACCAGATGTCTCGGCTCAAGGAGAGAAAGAGAGAGTGCACATGGGAGAGAGTGAGCAAGTACAGATTCATCCTTCCTCCACCTTCTATTCTGTCTGGGCTCTCAGTGAATCGGATGTTGCCTAACCACACCGAGGAGGGCCATCTGCTCTACTCAGTTCACCAATTCAAATGCTGTTTTCTTCCAGAAACACCCTCGCCGACACACCCAGAAATACCATCTTACCAGCTCTCTGGGCATCCCTTCGCCCAGTCAAGCTGGCACATTAAATTAACCATCATGGCAACCCAATTTAAAGAGGCCCAACATGCCTAAAAGGGAAACTGACTGATCGGCTGTCATGATTTCAGGCACGGCAGGATTTAGTTCAAGTGATATTTACCAAGGTTTTCTCTTCCTTCTCCTCTTTGACCCCCCTTCCATCTCTGTTGGTGTAATTTTCATCACGGTTCTCCTCTTCTGCCAAAGGTGGCTCCTGGGGCAACTGTCTTGCCATTTCATCAATTCAGGTAGAAAGTGCCTCTTTCCCAATCCATCCTGGAAACATCCTTGGCGGCAACCTCCTTGGTTCCACCTGGGACACACGCTGATACCTGAACCAACCACTGACTCCCCCTTAGATAGAATAAGCTTGTTGACTGTCTGATTTTATCAGCCGCCTACGGTTGGAGAGTCGCTTCCCACTTTAGCACCGCGTGCTGTGACCAGAAGAGGTGCTAGTCAGATAATCATGCAACGGGTTGAACGTAGAAATGAGTCTCTTCACCCTTCTCCCTTTTATAAATTGAAGACCCTTAGACTCTAGAGAAAATACACAGATAATCTATTTCTGCCTCTCATTTTATATACGAGCAGAACGAGAAGGGTAGTGACTTGCCCAATGACATAAAGCCGGTTAGTGACAGACACAGGGTGAAAACCCATCTCGTTTGATTCCGGTTCAGTGATTTTCCTCTCTATATAACTCTGACTCTTTATAAAGGATAACTAATCATAATCCAATTTGTGATAAAGCTGACCAGTTGCTTTTTCCCCTTCTTTAAGCCACTGATACTTTTCTCTCAAGCACTTTTCATGGCTTTTGATTTGGCTCATAATTTGAGCTGCAGAACACAGGGGCAGCAGATTAAGAATCTAGTCCCATGGAAATCTCGTGTTGCTTTACTGAAACTCAGGAACCATGTACTTGGGTTTCTCATTTTTATTTCCTGGATCTGTGACTTAAAAATCCCTCTGGAAAAAATTACTGTTTGATCAGGTGAGCATTATTGAAAGTCATATTCTTCCTCTGAAGAGAACAGATTTATTGAAGAAAGGGCAGCAAATACAGGCAAGCGATACAACCTTCGTAACTCCACTACCCGGCAATGGTCATTATTAATATGCTGGTGTATAATGATATTATATCATGGGTCATATACGTATTGCTCTGTAACTTGCTTTTCTCACTTCACAGGATGTTATAGCCATTTTGCAAGTCAGTAATTATACATCTCTATCACCAATTTGAATGGTTTTAGAATACTTGACTTGAATAAACGAACCCTCGTTTACTTAAACTATTCTCATGTCGTGAGGTGTTTCCTTGTTCTTTTTGCTGTTATGAACAGTACCGTGATGAGTATCTTTTAATGTGCTTTGGGTAATATTTCAGTTGGGATCCCTTGGTCTTAAGAAACAGAGCGGCTGAAATTAACAGCACATGAAACAATAGGTGTTGGTGAGGATGTGGAGAAAGGTGTTGGGGGAATGCAGACTGGTGTAGCCACTCTGGAAAACAGTATGGAGACTCCTCAGATAGTTAAAAATGGAGCTACCCTACAATCCAGGAACTGCGCTGTTAGGTATTTACCTGAAGAATACAAAAATACTGATTCAAAGGGATACATGTATCCCAGTGTTCATAGCGTTACCTACAATAGCCGGACTGTGGAAAGGGCCCAAATGTCCATTGACTGACGAATAGCTAAAGAAGTTATATATACGTACACACACACACACACACACACACACACACACACACAATGGAATATGGCTCAGCCATAAAAAAGAATGAAATCTTGCCATTTGCAATGACATGGATGGAGCTAGAGAGTATTATGCTAAGCAAAGTAAGTCAGAGAAAGACAAATACCGTACGATTTCACTCATATGGAATTTAAGAAATAAAACAAGGAGTCATCGGGGGAAAAAAGAGAGAGGCAAACCAAGAAACAGACCCTTAACTATAGAGAATAAACAGATGGTTACCAGAGGGGTGGTGGGGGGGGGGGGGAGAAAGGGTGAACGAGGTGATGGGGATTAAGGACAGCACTTGTGTGATGAACACCTGGTGATGTATGGAAGTGTTCAATCACTAAACTGTGCACCTGAAACGAATACGATATTGTATGTTAACCAACTAGAATTTAAATAAAAACTTGAAAAAAAAAGAGAGACACAAGTCAATCGTGGCTAGCTTGAAGGGAGGGAGAATTTATTGGAAGTGATTAAGATGACCCACGAATTTGAACCACAAAGTGAAAAGGTAAACATCACAAAGGGGGTGGATCTGGGAAGCCCTGAGGGTCCAGGTAAAATGCAAAGTCGATTGAGGCCACTACCATGAACAGGAATCAACGCAGCCATTTTATGACCTTGACCACCCCCCACGGAGGTCCAAGGAAGAGGGTCCTTAAGGTTTTCCTTGTGGCCATGTCCCCCGTTTGGCCAAGACAACGCATGACATCTTTATGAGCAGTTCTACCCAAATTGCAAAGAGAAATCATAATTTTCCAAAGTAAAATCCAAGGGCTTTCATTAGGAAAAAGGGAAGGAATGCTGGGCAACTGAAAATGGCGCCATCATTCACTTGTCTGAATCTCTCAGAGATTAAATGGAGACTAAGCGATTCGTTTGGAGAATAAAACTCATTTGAAAAAATCTTCTAAATAATGCAAAAAATTATTGGCAACTGCAAAGCTAATAAAGACAAAGTTATTAGGCATAATAATAGATTTATGAATAGGTTGTTAGAAATCCCAGGAGGTTTGTCTCCGTCTGCCTTTCATATTATATTTTAGAATTCCATCCAGAGACAGAGGGAACGTGGGTAGAGCTTCATGACAAAACTCATCACTCTGTGCTCCATGAAATATGTAGCTTAAAGTAACAGGTTCCAAAGAAGAGGGTGAATGCATTTATTTAATTGTAAAAAACAACAACAACAGAAATAACTGGAATCTTTTGAACTCAGATTCTTATGCTTAAGTACAGTTATGTAAAACTTAGAGAGACAGTCTAGCAGAAAGGTTTAGAACAAAGGGTTTGGGCCCAAACATACCTCCTTTGAGTTCAGGCTCTACCAGTCTCGAGCCTCTTTCCTCTGTGTTAATATCTTAACTTTAGTTTCGTCATCGGTAAATATGTCTAATATTAGTACCTACCTGATTGGGTTATTGCAGAGATGCAATGAGATAATTCTGACATGGACTCTTAGCGGGCGCTCAGCCAACATCGGCTCTCGCTTTGATTTATTACCAGTGGAGCGAAATGGCTTCAGTCCTCCCTAAAGGGATGCAGGATTCCCCATCATTCTGCAAACATCAGATTTGGAAAATGATCCCAGAGGACTCATAGCTGAGAAGAAACTGCTGGATGTCCACACAGGGATAAGCCTCACGTATTCCGTCTTCTGGACGGTGTTACGAGGGGCATTTTTAAGCCAACCTTCTTCCTCGGCAGGGACTACACAACAGCCATCCTTACGATGGTTTGGAATAGTCTTACTCCCTCATTTTACTTCATTTTAAAGTATTTTTTTTACTTAACCAAATATAACTTTGCACAAAAGTCCATAAAAGGGATGTGTGTAGCTTAAAATAACACCTATATATCTATGACTTAGCTTGGGCAATAGAACACTGAGCATTATCAGAACCTGGAAGGTCATCCTATTTCTTTCTGACTATTTTCTCATTTTCTGCCCCCTTAGAGGTAAATTCTGTTATTCATTCCTGGCTGTCATAGATTTTCCACAGAGGTATGCATTCCCAAACACTGTTTGTTTGTTTTGCCTGTTTCAGAAAATATACACAGGATCGTGCAGAATGCATTGTTTTAGAACTCAACTTTGTGCGGTTCAAGTTATAATTTGAGATCTATGCCTGGTCCTTTGTAGTTCATTCTTTCGCATTACTGTCGGCATTCTGCTGTACAAATGCACCACAATTCATAGACACATTCTCTGTAGATGGATATTTGGAATATTTGTTTTTTATTATAACAAATGCTGCTGCTATAAAAAGTCCTTGAACGTGTCCGACAGAACACGCATGCGAAAATTTCTCTAGAATGCATATCTGTGAGTACCTACGAGTGGAATAGCTGGGTGTTGACAACACGCATGTGTAACTCTATCCTGTAAGGATGGATCATTTCCTAACTGCGTGTACCAATTTACATGTCCACTAGCTCAGAATGTTCCTGTTGTTCCAACATCCTTGCCATACCTGAGGATGTTAGACTTTTTGCTCCCTGACATTGCCAGTCTGATGAGGTAGACTGGTATCTCAATAAAGGGTCTTCATCAGTAAGGATGTTAGCAAATTTTAATATATTTATGGGCTGTCCATGTTTCCTTTCCTTTCCTTTGAAAGTTCATTTTTCTAGTGTGAGAGTTTTTTCTTTTTCTTGTTGATTTGCAGAAGCTCATTGCATGTTATGGATATACAGGCTTGTTGGGTGACTCGTTAGGCAGATACGGTCTCAGTTTGTGGTTTATCTTTTTACTTTCTTTATGGTATAAAAATGGTGTTTGAGGAGTTGGAGTGGAAGCTGGGCATCCAAACAGTTTCTGAGACATTTTCTGCTAGATCTTTGTGTGATCTGCTTTATCACCTGGGCTCTTTTCTCACTATTCTTGTCTAAGTGCTCTCTCTCTCTCTCTCTCTCTCTCTCAACCAGTGATGGGTTACAGTCCTGAATCTCATCCAGCTTACTTGGAGCCTTTGACCTAAGTGTCAGGTTCTACTTCCTGTGCTTCAGTTACCCAGAGCCTGGGGACCAGGTACCAGAGCCTGTCCTGCTTGTATGGCTTTGCAAATCACAAGCCCCAAGAGCCTTTCTTGCTTAAATAGACAGGAAGCTTCCTATAGTTCAAACACATTCGTGTGGGCAATTTGGAACCTTTAAGATGATGAAGAAAAACCTACAGTGTGGACCATGGCCATCTAGACTTCTCTGACATGTTTGAAAGACAAGTGAATGACTTCACATCTGTCACTGTCCAAGCCTCATCCAATCTGCTTCCAGAACATGGCTGGAGCTTCAGGTACAAAATGGCTAAAAAATTCAAGTGGTTTCTCAACTGTTAACTCTATAATAAGCCTATATGTAAATGTATATATGTTTATGTGTATGTTTCTCATTTTATAGATGTATATATGTGTGTGTATAGATAGATATAGATGGATATACATATTCATTTCATCATTGTCCATATTCCAGAACCCATCATGACGTGGTAGGAATTAGAGGAGATAAGGCTGTTAGGGAATTACATGTGACGGTCTTACTGATTAGGTCCCATGTTGCTTCAGGACGGAGGACTGACCTACAGACGATTCTTCAGTGCCTACGTGTTGCTTACAACTTTGTTGTAGCCATTTTTGATAAAATATCTCAAATCACAAAGTGATCTGCATAAGATTCTTAGAGATGACCAAGCTGGGAGCACCCACAGAACTCTAGCCCAGTCTCTGGATCGCGGTGACCAGAAAGGAGATCAGAGAAGAGGAGTTGTCAGCTGTAAGACGTGAAATTCAAACTCAAGTCTCTTCGATCACAAAGGTCTTACTATTAGTGATTTGCTATAAAGCTGCGTTCCAACATCTGTATCTGTCGGTCAGACTCCTGTATGTGCTCAGTGCTGCACGGGATAAACTCATCCGCTATCTTTTCTTTAGGGCTTCTGCTTAATGACCAGATCTACAGTCAGTAGGATGTAAAAACACAGACCTGGCACGGGGCCCCTTCCATTTTCTGAGTCTGGACCATATTTCCCTCATGGCCCCCGACCCCCGACCCTCCTCCATCTTCTTTTAGGCCTTTTCTGAAGGCCCCCTTCCACGGAGGCCTTTGCTGGACCTCTCCGTAGGCAGATTCTCTCGCTTTAGGCTCTCTTGGCATTAGATATTTGGTCCTTCATAAACCTCATCAGCCTGGTGACGATAGATGATTATTGTCTTTCCTTTGCACACAGCAGAGACCAGGTCTGCCTTGTATACCGCTGTGTTCCCAGGACCTAGATGTGTGCATGAAACATAGGTGCTGAATTGACATGGACGGAATGAACGGATGAGTAAACGAATAATGGGGAGCAAGTTAGGGCCAGGACTCAGTGTAGAAACTGCGTCTCCCAATTTCTAGAACCAGCACATTCGCTTCCATCCCCACAGACTTATTTCAGCCCTCTGGACTCTTTTTGGGGATGCCCAGAGGGCGCCATCTTTATTCTTTCCCATGTGAGCGTTTGGCCCTTTCACCATGCTTTTCTAGGAAAATTCCCCAAGTATTTTTGGCTTACGCCAGGCCCCGCCCTGTGCTGGGATTGACAAACAGAGAGCATGAACACTACTCTTGAAGGACTTAGACTTTTTTGTAGGAATCGAAACAAAGTGAAACACCCAACACTTCCTGATACATGGAAAGAGCTCAGGAAACGGAAGGGGCACCCCAAGAAATGGGGATTATTCCCAACTCCAGGGAAATTAGTCCACCATCAATCTTTGCTCCATGACGTGGTGTTTCCTGGAAAACCAGTTGGCTGGTGAGTTGTGAGTTCTCCCTGGAGAACCAGTTGGCTCTCCTTTGCTTCCTCTATCCCTCCCTCTCTCTTCTTCTCTTTCCTTCCTTCCCTCCCCCTTTCCTTCCTTCCTTTCTCCCTTTCTCCCTCCCTCCCTTTTTCTCTTTCCTTCTTTGCTTCCTCCCTCCCTCCCCCTCTCCCTTTCTTTCTCTTTCCTTTGTCTCTTTCTTTCTTTTTTCTTTCTTTCTTTCTTTCTTTCTGGATGTTTTATGTATTTTAATATATAACTTCCTCATCCTGCCATTCCTTGTATTTAATTTTTATTTACTAAAAATGGTTTAAATATTTAAGCATCGTTGACATAAAATATTATATGAGTGTCTGGTGTGCAACATAGTGATTTGACAATTCTATATGCTTGCGATACCCAGCAGTGGAATTAGTGGACCATATGGTATTTCTATTTTTAATTTTGTGAGGAAACTCCATACTGGCTCCCACAGTGGCCACACCAACCTGAATCCCCCACAACAGTGACCAGGGCTCCTTCTTGACGTTGAGAAGGACGTATCTGCCACATCAGCACTAATGCGTGCTTCTGCAGGTGACAGCACTTGACTGGTCTCCTGTCCATCTCGTTCTTTAGCAGAGTTGGAATTAGTCGAGCACCTTTCTGTTTTACAAGCCGTTCCACTCGGGGTCGAGGGGGAGATAGTGATGAATCTGACACCCCTCCGTTAGGTCAGTCAGAGTGGAAAAGGGACTCAAATGGGTCAAACTTGTTACATAAATGGAATCGTGTGTGTGTGTGTGTGTGTGTGTGTGTCCCTTCTTGTGCTTAGTGTTAGGTTTTTAGGGTTCTTCTGGGCCATTTCATATATCATTATGGTGTTCCTTTTTGCTGCCGAATAGTATTTTGCTGTATGGATATACCATGGGTGTGGGATGGGGTCGAAGGTTAACTATAACCAGGCATGAAAGAATATTATTAGGGTGACGATAATGCTTTAAAATCGGCTTATGGGGAGAGTGCCTAGGTGGCTCAGTTAAGCCTCCGACTTTGGCTCAGGTCATGATCTCACAGTTTGTGAGTTCCAGCCCCCTCTGTGCTGAGAGCACAGAGCCTGCTTGGGATCCTCTGTCTCCCTCTCTCTCTGCCCCTCCCCTGCGTACCCTCTCTCTGTCAAAAACAAATAAACATTAAAAAAGAAAATAAAAAACTCGATCGTGGGGATGGCTTCACAACTCAGTGAATTTATTACAAATCATTAAATTATGTGCTTAACCCTGGTCAATGTCATGGTCTGTAAATATTATCTCAACAAAATTGCTAATGAAAAAAATGAAGTGCACAGAAGACTCAGAATGGGGGGATCATTTCTGCCTCTGGTTATTAAGGAAGGCTTCATGGAAGAGGTGTCACGTATGATGGGCTTCATAAATTGTATTCGCCGTGAGTGCTAAAAAGTGTCTGAATGCCTGCTATGACCCCTTCCTATGGCGTCTCCCGAATCCCCAGAAGACTTCCTTGTACAAACGAGGTAGCCTAGACCCAGGCGTGGAGGGACTTGCTTAAGAGCACCCAACTCGCATGTGGAGTCCCCATCTCCAGCATGGCAGCCCCTGCCTGTAACCACCCTGAGTCCCCCCTCTGCCCGCGCTTCTCGATCTCTGGCAACAGGAGAATGGGGTGGTTTTTGCGAACCATCTATCCTAATCTTGTTTGCTGAAAGACGACCTAATTTGCTACTATCTAACCGAATTCAAACTTCATAGCGAGGCGACATAATAAAAACACCCTCCTAATAGTGCGCTGCTTCAAGGCAAATGACTTGAAGGGAAGGGAAATTAGAGTCGCGCTCTCCAAGCGCATATGGAAAAGCTGGAGGAGACGAAGCGCCATAACGTTGATTTCAATTACGTCCTAACCTTCAGCGTGATGATGTGACATTATACCCCTCTGTCCCCCGGCTGCGGATGCACCCTCACTTTTATTTCTCCTGTTAAAGATGAGCTTTGTTGTGGCCCATCGATCTCTGCAAATATGCTGCTGTTTACAACTTGGATAATCTTTGTGTAATCTGCAGGAGTAATTGGATTCCTACAAACGTGGCTGAATTTTCAACATCCCTGAGATGGGGAGGAAGTGGGGAATCTGACACGATGAGCCGCCCCCCCCCCCCTCCCCCCGGCAATTGCAGAAGTCTCTTTTGTTCTCTAGTTAAAGCTGACCTTTTCTCTCCGGTTTGAAAGGTTATGTCCTAATCAGTTTGGCCACTGTAACAGAAAGGATGGGTTTCCTTTCAATGAAACAAGGCTGTAAAAGTCACAGCTCTCTGGCTCCTGAGATGCCATCGCTGCTACGGCCGGTCATTATCTGATTCAAGAAAATCAGGATGAAGGGGTTCTCCTCTGTTTAAAAAACAAATTTCTCTCTTCTGGGAACACAGAGACAAGAACGCACGCGCATGCGCGCGCCGACACACACGCGGGCGCCCCCGATTGACGCCCCTTTTGTCAATGGCTTTCGTTCTTTCGCATCAACGTGGGTACTTGGGACCAGAGAGGATAGTGCCGCCTTCTTATCTTGATTCTGCCACTTGCTAGCCCGCTAACCTTGGGCAAAGGAAACTCTGGGGGCCTCGCTTTCCCCATGCTTTAAATGGGGGGATCCCAATACAATTTACATGGTAGAGTTGTCACGAAGCTGCATCTGTCAGTTTGTAAAATTCTCGGAGCACTGGCACGGAGCGGGCATTCGTGTTTGTGACCCCAACTCAGCAAGAGGAGAACAATGGCACGCAGATGCATTCCTGCCAAAGCTAAGGGTGCTGCTTGCTTGGTGTTTTCAGGTTATTCTCAGAAAGGTAGAAGCTTGAAAAGAAGGAAGCCACGTGAAGGAGGGTGTCTCTGGGCCCCGGGGACAGAGAGGCTTTGGCGCAGATGAGATCCCATGTGCCACAGCATCCCTAACCGCAGGGACTCCACCTCTTTGACCCTTGAGGGTCAGTGGTGGGGTCCCATTGTGAATGGAGTATTTTCACCCTTTTTTAAAAGCTTTTTAATTTTATTTCAAGAGAGAGAGAACCAGCAGGGAAGGGGCAGAGAGAGAGGGGGGACAGAGGATCCAAAGAGGGGCTCAGCTCACAGCACGGAGCCCAATGCAGGGCTCGAACCCACGAACTGTGAGATCATGAGCTGAGCCGAAGTCTAAGGCTGAACCGACTGAGCCACCCAGGCGCCCCTGGATTATTTTTACTCTTAAAGAAGTGAAGGGAGTTACCTTATGATTTGTTCTTACCATAGCAATTTTCAGATAAGAAGGTGTGAAGTTTCAGCAATAAGAAATTGTCGAAAATAATTAAAACAAATCCATTTAATAGAAGTTACTAAGATGAGAGCATAACTTAGGGCATTGTTATGGAAAGATGCTAACGATACATTGTTAGGAGTCTATTTTTGAAAATGAGCCTGTATTTAGGAAAATGGATGGATGGGTATATGACAAGTCGTAGTTTTACTTGGGTTGCAGGATTATGTGTGATTGTGTTCTTTCTTCCTTTTTGCTTTTTAATATATTTCTTGTTTCCTCTCTCATCCCTTAACCATTGTGTAAAAGCTCTTGTTCCATATTTAAAATGTGTTTTCTTTAAAAAATATATTTTTTAAAATTTTATTTGAGAGAGAGAGAGAGTGCAATTGGGAGAGAGAGGCAGAGTGAGAAAGAGAGACAATCTTGAGCAGGCTTCTTGCCCAGTGTGGAACCCGACGTGGGGCTCGATCCCACAACCCTGGGATCCTGACCTGAGGGAGGGGAGGGAGGGAGCCAAAGGATCCGAAGTGGGCGCTGGGCTGACAGGCTGGCAACAGGGAGGCCAACGTGGGGCTCGAACTCGTGAACCGCGAGGTCATGACCTGAGCGGAAGTCGGATGCTTAACCGACCGAACCTTGCAGGCGCCCGGAGATGGTTCCGCGCCTAAATAGGCAGCTGAGCTTGGAGGTGGTGTAGACGCCACATGAACATGTTTCGAAGTGATGTGTCTCTTGCCGTTAGTGTGCGTTTTGCTGCCCACCAGCTTCTGGGGGTGTGTTGTCAGGGGCTCAGGAACAGCAGTGGGGAGACCGGATGTGAACCAAGACAGGTGATGGGCCTAGCGGCACCCCTCCGTAAGGTGATCCATGCAGCTCACAGGGAACTACAGCTTAGCCCATGCACAGTGACAGCTAATCTGCTTCCTATGCCTTTAATAGTTTCGGTGGCCCCTTTTCCCAAGCATGGTGTTTGTGAGCTTTGCTCTGATTGGCCCGGCTCAATCTAGCTGGCCAGGAGTTGGAAAGACACCAGTTCTCTGTCTCACTCACTTATTCCCATGCTCCAGCCCCTCGCTGACGAGCCAGCAGCCTTTGTGACACCAGGGGTAGTCATCGGTGACTCCTTGGCCATGATAAGACCTGGGGCATAGCGACTTCTGCGGTGGGAACTCTTGTCACGCTACTGACTGGATCCTCTCTTTTAAGGGGCTCTAACTTTCTACTTGACTTTAGCATCGCAAACATAAATATGGATTTTGATGGGAGGGTTTGCCTCGTCTGGAGCACACCACTGCAGCCTGGGAGGAATGATGGTGTCCATCATTTCTGCGAATGCATTCCGTTTATTAGAGAACTGGTTCATCCATTAGCGATCGCGTGAGAAAGCCAGGAGAACACCCAGCTCTGAGGTTGGATTGCCCGGAGAGGTGCGATCGCATTTTATCTTCCAGAATATAGGTTAAGAATCCAACTGTCCATTTTTGCATCAGTGGGATAATCGTCCGAGGCGTTAACTCCGTAGAGCTTGGCGTACTGGTGTATTTGGAAGAGTGCTGATGTGTCTTCTTCACATTCTAGGAATCTTATTTGGGAATTTAGCATGCCTACCAATTCAACGGACATAGAAGGGAGAAATGGCCTTTGGCATATGGCCAAATGGAGAATGATTTGGCAGATCCAAGTGCTGTCCCCACAGAATTCATACAGGTAGCAAAATATGTTCATTGTGGGGAAAGAAGTCCACAGACCATGGACATTATCTAAAATGGTAGAACCACAGACAGAACCTCGGTCAACATTTTGTTTATTTCCTTGCAGTATCTACCTTCCTCTTTATATCTAGATCTATAGATCTAGAGATCTAGAGATAGATCTATAGAGATAGATCGATCGATAGATCAATAGATCGATCGATAGATAGATAGATAGATAGATAGATAGATAGATATAGGGGCACCTGGGTGGCTCAGCCAGTTAAGCATCCGACTCTTGGTATCGGCTCCGGTCATGTTCTCACCATTTATGAGATTGTGCCCTGAGTCAGGCTCTATACGGACAGCATGGAGCCTGCTTAGATTCTCTCTCTCTGCCCCTCCTTTGCTTGATTTCTCTCTCTCTCTCTCAAAATAAATAAACATTTAAAAAGTTAAAAAAAAAGAGAAATATATAGATGTCGGTCTCTCTCTCTGTGTCTATATCTGTATTTTGTACTCTGGACAGATAGAGATATAGTTTGAGTATTTACAGACTGAAACTATGCACACACACACACACACACACACTTCCTGTTTTTTACAAAATGAAGATCATAGAATACACGATATATCCTGGCTCACATTTGGATGATTTTGCGTAATGGAATACCATACGCATTGTCTCGTGATGCTAAGTATTCTCTGCAACATGATTTTAATGGCTTCCTAATATTTCATTATATGGCTGTACCATAATTTGTCACACAAATCCATTGTGACTATTTATGTGTTTTAAATTTATCACTCTTATAAATAATGTTGTGATAATATCACGTGTGCATTCTTGAGTATTTCCTTCGGAGGAATTCCTGAAAGTAAAAATTGCTGGCGGAGAGGATATAAAGACTTTTATAAGCCTTTTGATGTATCTTGCCAAATTACCCTCAAGAAAGGACAAAACAATTTATTTTCCCACCATCAGTGAATGCATCGACAACAGTGTCCCATATATAATTTTATTCTTTGTCAATTTGATAGATGAGTGATGGCATTTTGTTGTTGCTTTAATTTGCATGGATTTTATTACAAAATAGACTGATTCTTTTAGCCCTATGTTATCCATACGTATTTCTTCATTTGTGAACTGTCAGTTCATGGCCCCTAGTTTTTTTGTTTTTTTGGTTTTTTTTTTTTAATGTTTTTAATGTTTAGTTTTGAGAGAGAGAGAAGGAATAAGTGGGGAGGGGCAGAGAGAGAGAGAGGGAGACAGAAGATCCGGAGGGATCTCTGTGCTGTGCTGTCCGTGCAGAGCTCGATATGGGGCGCGAACTCACGAACCGTCAGATCGTGATCTGAGCCAGAGTCAGACGCTTAACCGACTGAGCCACCCAGGCACCCTGGCCTGTACTTTTTTTTTTTCTATTGGATGTTCCTTTTGGTTTTTCTTTGTTGATCTGCTGAGGTTATTTAAATATCAGATATGTTAGCTTTTGGGGGCAAAAGTGGTGATAAGAACGCGCACAGCAAAGATTCGAATAGAATAAACCCGGAACCATTCGTAGGCCTTACTCCGTCTCTGGGGATTAGGGCAAGTGGTAAGAGGGGAGTGCTGGTTTATTGTCGGCTTGCCTCTCAACCTGACCCATAGTCCACCCTTTTCTGTCCGACTCCATGCCTCAGGAGGCTGACCTCTGTCTATGCGCTGGATTCTTGGGCCCCCTTGCTCTCAACTTTCCAGTTGGTTTTGGCCCATGGGCATCAGTGACAATCGATCAGAGGGCAGCAAGAGAGAGGCAAACGGGTATTTATATCCTCTCCTCACCCCCTGACTGCCTGGTAGAACCTGCAATAATCACGCGTTCATTTTGTAATTAGCTCTAATCCTGGTACATTTTTTCCCCCAGGCCACTTGGGTTTGCTCTGGGGATTTGAAAGGCATTGTCCATTTTTTTCTATTGAGTAGTTGGACTCCTTATTGTCAACAGGAAAGAGTTCGTGGACCATTAAAGATTTTTAAACATTGCGTTTTATCTCATTATGAATACCCTCTGAATCTATTGTTCTGCCCTTTGATTTTATTTAAAATGTGTTTTGGGGCACCTGGGTGGCTCAGTCGGTTAAGCGTCTTGACTCTTGATTTCAGCACAGGTCATGATCTCACGGTTCATGAGATCGAGCCCCGCGTTGGGCTCTGCGCTGACAGCCACAGAGCCTGCTTGAGATTTTCTCTTCCTCGCTCTCTGCCCCTCCCCTGCGCTCTCTCTCAGAATAAATAAACTTAAAGAAATTAAAAGATGTTTTGACATATGTATAGTAAAATTACGTTCAGTCAAATTGCCTGTATATCTTCGTTCAGTCTCTGGGTATCCTGTTCCAATTAATAAGGCTTTATGATCCTAAGAATTTGTAAATGTAGCCGCTTCAATTGTCTTCTGAGATTTTCATTCAAATTCTTTTTTTTTAATTTTTTTAAATGTTTTTATTTATTTTTGAGACAGAGAGAGACAGAGCATGAGCAGGGGAGGGGAAGAGAGAGAGGGAGACACAGACTCCGAAGCAGGCTCCAGGCTCCGAGCTGTCAGCACAGAGCCCGACGCGGGGCTCGACCTCATGGACCACAAGATCATGACCTGAGCCGAAGTCGGACGCTCAACCGACTGAGCCACCCAGGCGCCCCCATTCAAATTCTATTTGTAAGTCGATCGGCTCTCCACCTGATGCGGACTTTTTGAATTTTTGGCTCTTTTGACACACAGTGCTAAGGACGTGCAAGTCTCTGGTGGATATGGGATGTATATTTGATATGATGGGAGGTAGGTGTTCAGACTCATTCATAGTCAGACACTACCATCATTCATTGGTCGGGGTAGCAACAGATTACCACTTTGCTTTCAAGGGTTTGGTGAAAAGAAGCCCCACAAAAATGAAAACTTTTAACACTTACCCTGGTGGGTACGCGGGGAACAGTCGCTCTCAGAAGTTACTGGAAGAAGGATAAATTTTTACAGGCCTTTTGGAAAGTAACATGGCAGTATCTTTTAAAATTAAAATAACACATGCTGTTCAACCCAACGATCCCACTTCTGGGAATTCAACCCCTAGTAATAAAACACATCAATAAATTAAGTCACACGTACCGGGATGTTTATAGCAGCCTTGCTTGTAGCCGGAAAATAAATGTGGATGACAAAGAAAGGTTGAAAAATCTATATAATGGGACATTTTGCAGCCACTTTAAAGAGTGAATTATAGCTGTAACAGAAGGATTTCTATGAGGCATTGTTGAGGAAGAAGAGAAAGGTAAAGAAATGTGTTTCACACAGTAGTATTTTTATTAAGCAAACAAACAATGACCCCGAAACGGATGTGGGTGGGGGTGGTGGTAAATTAGCAAATAATTGCATGAGAAGGGCAGAGAAGAGCTTACAGCATTTTGGGAGCACAGCGTATATTGTTGTGTGATTTGTGAGCAGGGCAAGAGAAACACTGTAATAGGAGAGGCAAATTTTCCACTTAAGAGATGATCCCTGTTTGGTTTGTTACAGATCTCTCCATGTAGTTGCATAAATAAATGAGAAAAAAAGAATATAACGATTGACTCGTAATGATGTCCACGACAGATTGTCGGGCACCAAGGCCAAGTTGCACTGAAATGTGTTAAGAAGCAATAAAGAAAAGCCCATGTACATACGGTGACGTTTGCTTGTACGACAGCTGAAAAGTCGGTTCTATTCCACATCGTTCATGGTGGGGGGCAGTGGAAGGGGGAAGGGGGTGAAGAGAAGTGATCGCAAGGAAGGGCGCCTGGGTGGCTCAGTCGGCTTGACATCTGACTGTTGATCTCGGCTCAGGTCCCGATCTCACGTTTCGTGAGTTCAAGCCCCACATTGGGCTCTCTGCAAGGATGACACGGAGCCTGCTTGGGATTCTGTCTCTTCCTCTCTCTGCCCCTTCCCTGCTTGCGCTCTCTGTCTCTCTCTCTCTCTCAAAAATAAATACACTTAAAAAAAAATTGACAAGGTGGGGCGCCTGGGTGGCTCAGTCGGCTAAGCAACCGACTTCAGCTCAGGTCACGATCTCACAGTCCGGGAGTTCAAGCCCCGCGTCAGGCTCTGGGCTGACAGCTCAGAGCCTGGAGCCTGCTTCAGATTCTGTGTGTGTGTCTCCCTCTCTCTCTGCCCCTCCCCTGTTCGGGCTCTGTCTCTCTGTGTCTCAAAAATAAATAAAAACATTAAAAAAATGTAAAAAATGAACAAACAATTGACAAGGAAATGATAGATTTGTACCCATAAAATTTTACATTGTATTATTGCGGCCAAAGGAGAGAGAGAGAGAGAGAGAGAGAGAAGGGGAGACACAGAATCCGAAGCAGGCTCCAGGCTCCGACCTTGACAGGCTCCGACCTGTCAGCACAGAGACTGATGCGGGGCTCGAACTCACGAACCGGGAGATCGTGACCTGAGCCCAGGTTGGCGCTTCACCGACGGAGCCACCCCGGCGCCCTGGAGTTTGGGATTTTAGACCGCAGCTTTTTAGGGTATCTCCATCTCAGTCCCGATGACTTCGGGGCTGGCTAAGTCTTTGCACTAGAGGACATTTAGCGCAGCGGCCCCACCTATACTCATCAGGAGACGGTAGCAACCCCTGCCCTTCCAGTTGTGGAAACCAAAAATATCTCCAGGCATTGTCACATGTCACCTTGGGGACAAAGTGTCCCCTTCCGCTCCCCAAGAACCAGTGCTGGGTGATGGGGAGCGAACGGTCTTTAAGTAGCTGACAATGACTTTGTGGTGGAAGACAGACTGGAGAGGAGGCGGCTGGAGGCAGGGAGACCGTTCAGGAGGCTGCTGCTGTGATCCAGACGAGAAACAAGGTCCGCCTGGGAGAACTCTCCCTCCTAAATTCATCTCTGATCTGCTGCCTGCCCTCCATCCCTGTTCCCATCACCCTTGTTATTTTTTACCTTGTCTACCTGCCTCGTCCCCTCTCTCCTTCTCTCTCTCCTCGTCGCCTCGTTCTCCTTGTTGCTGCCACAGGGAAATTTCTGATGAGATCGGGCGCGTTCAGGGTGGTGTGGCCGCAGACCAGCGGGAACTGTCTTAAAAGCAAAGCGAAACATGTTCATTCTCAGCTTAGGAACCTACAAATGGCCCCTGTCACCGGCAGGATCAAGAACAATCTCTGTGGGGACAACGAGGCCCTTTCTGAGCCGGACCCTGCACGCTTCCATTCTTTCCGTGTGCCAGGGTCTAGGTCATAACTTCTCATGACCTACTTACCATCTCTTCAATGGCGTCGACTCTTCCTGAACAACTTCTTCTCAGCCTTGTAGTCCTCTTCTTTCCATCTGCCAGGAATCTCCTGAAATGTCACCTCCTCTGAGAAGCCTCCTTTGCTTGGCTGAGGGTAGAGTTGGAAGATTCCTTTTCTGGGTTCCAATCCTATGGCGCTTGCCATAGGAGTCTCTATCTCATAGCACCCTAATTCTTTTGTCGAGCCACGCCACTTGCCTCTGAGTCCTTCAGAATCAAAGTTTGTGTTCTGGTTCATCTTTCAAACTCAGTGCCTGGGGCGCATTCAGCACTTAAGTATTTTCTGGAAAAGGAAAGGAAGGGGGATAGAGCAGACCAGCACAAGCATCAATATGGCTCTGCTAAGTTAGTAATCGTGCAAGAAATGTAATTTTTTTTTTACATTTTATTTATTTTTGAGAGACTGAGAGAGACAGACTGAGGGGGGGAGGGGCAGAGAGAGAAGGAGACACAGAATCCGAAGGAGGCTCCAGGCTCTGAGCAAGCTGTCAACGCTGAGCCCAATGCGGGGCTCAAACCCTCGAACGATGAGATCATGACCTGAGCTGCAGTCAGACGCTCGACTGACTGAGCCACCTAGGCACTCCGGTGCAAGCAATCTTTTTTATTTATTTATTTATTTATTTATTTATTTATTTATATATGAAATTTATTGGCAAATTGGTTTCCATACAACACCCAGTGCTCATCCCAAAAGGTGCCCTCCTCAATACCCATCACCCACCCTCTCCTCCCTCCCACCCCCCATCAACCCTCAGTTTGCTCTCAGTTCTCAACAGTCTCTTATGCTTTGGCTCTCTCCCACTCTAACCTCTTTTTTTTTTTTTTTTCCTTCCCCTCCCCCATGGGTTCCTATTAAGTTTCTCAGGATCCACATAAGAGTCGGTGCAAGCAATCTTAAAGGAGATATGGAAGGATAGAATCGCTCGATAACGAAATTAATCAGGGAACTTGTAAAAGAGATGTTTCAAGAATAGAGAACAGTCTGTAGTCGAAGGGGACATCTCTGGGGTTGTAGGAAGTCTTCTCTCAGAGTTTGGCCTTTGGTGTATTTTCTTTGGCCCCACGTTATGCTGTATTTTCTTAAAAGTCAGTTAATTACTGTGAAAAATCACTGGGAAGTAGGCTTTATGATAACAACATAAACAAAAAAACCCAGTATCATAAAAATACGGATGTCTGCCTTCGTTTGGCATGAACGGCTGAGTAAGCAGCCAAGAGTTGGCCAACTCAAGTGGACTGGGTTGCCCTAGAAGTTAGAAGAGGCAGCCCGTGGGCAGGCAGGGATCGGTCACATAGTCCCAATATAGCACTGCAGGGTTTATGGAGACAAGAGATTATAGACACTCCCTGCAGGTGCAGGTAAGGGTCCTGTTGCTTCGAATGCCTGTGTAGGGTGGTTGGATATGCAGTTGATTGGGACCAGGAAAGGCAGGGGGCTGATGGTCAAGGAACACCCCCAACAAACTGGAGTCACTCCTAAGTGGTGGGATCGCTGACATCCTCATGCGAGGTGGTGGAATCTGAACGTCTTTTCCAGAACTCTGGCTCACCCAGGGCAGCCACTGGGACCGTGTCGTGAGTGAGCCCATGAAGGGGTCTGTAGAATTGTGGCCACTGAACCGAAACTGTGCTCTGAGATAGCAAACATGTTTGCTAACGGGTCTCACGCACAGTGTTTTATGAATTAAAGACGAGAGCCATAAAGGCATGTTAGTCTCAATTCCCTGAGAAAAGCCGACCAACAACCAAACTTGGAATTGATTTTTTTTTTCGCTAGTTCAATACTTAATGTTACATGTTAAGCAACAGGATTTTACAATTCACTAGTCCTTCACTTACAGGGAATTAAGCAATAAAAATCCATTCTCTTCCCCAATGCCAAGAGCCCAGGCTATGCACTAATAAGGGAGTGAACCAATTGAGTGATTCAGTCAGCACATTGATCTCTTGTTTTCCCAAACACCGATTTCTTTGCTATATGTGGGGACTCCTTAATAGACTCCAAGAGCTCTTTCTTCTTGCCTTCTGTAAGTCTTCTCTCTCTCTCTCCCCATCTCCCCAAGCCGGAGGTTCAGGAAACTGCTGACGTCCATGTTACTGAAAGTTTTGCAGACAAGAGACCTGCTGCCCGAGATCTCGTTCCTGAGCAGCGTTTATAAAAACCTCACACGTAGTCTGTATTTAAGAGACTGTTTTGTTTTGTGTGTTTGTCTGTTTGTTAGATTCCATACGTAGGTGAAATCATACGGTATTTGTCGTGCTCCGTCTGAGTTATTTCACTTAGCATAATACGTTCTAGGTCCACCCGTGTGGCAAATGGCAGGATTTCAGGGTTAGGGGGGGATGGGGGAAATAGCTGAAGGGGATTAAGATGACAAACTTCTGGTTATAAAATAAAAAAGTCATAGAGATGAAAAGTACAGCCCAGGAAATAGAACCAAAAATACGGTAGTAGCATTGTGTGTAGACAGACACGTATGGTGGTCAGAACGGAGTAATGTATAGAATGTTCGATCGCTGTGTTGTATACCTGAAACGAATATAACATTGTATGTCAACTCTACTTCGAGAATACATGAAGAAAGTCAAACATGTAGACGCAAAGGGAACTTGCTTTGGTCCTCAGAGCACCATTGTGAAATATACGCTATTATTCCGTGACAATAATGTGGTCCTTGTTTATACCTGAGGACAACGAGTCACATGGAGGTCGTCATCACCCAGGAATGGAGTGGCTGGGCTACAGCTTGAACCAAATGCTTGGGCTCAGGTCCTTGACCTTAACCTTCACACTCTGCTCCTCTCTGATGTCGATATATTTGAACACTATTCTCTAGAAAGAGTGGCTACCTTAGGTGAATCGCCACCCATCACTACTTACCTATGAAGAAACTTGAATTTGGTAGGTGCCCGACGATGAGTCGATGCGTGAGCTCATTCAACGCATTTTGCTCTCCTAATATGGCCTAATGTTTGGCATGTCGTGTGCAGACAGAATGGAGCAGACCTGAGGTGGGGGACAGCCTCCGAGACCCCAGTTTCGTAACTGCTGGTGTTTTATAGAGCTCTAAAAAAACAAGGGCTCATACATCCTCCAGGACCAGACAAGGAGAAGCTTGTCTTGTGCTAAGGTTTGATGGACACAGGCCAAGTGGTATCTTCCCATTCCGCCCAATCCTTAGGAGCTCCTCATCCATGAACCAGGATCAGGGGCTACAGCGGATGGGCAATTACCTCCTAAATAAGTCCCATCATGAGGCTCGTAGCTAAGCCTCTCTGTCCTAATAGGACAGGAAAGAGGGAAGGACGGCTTTAAGAGACCTCAGGGTCTCCTTGAGCGCATCGCGAAGGCCTCGTTCGTCTCCACGGTTGGTTTTTTAGCTGTCAGCGGAGTCGAGGTTGCCACAGAGGTGCCTCGGGTGGTCCGGTGAAGGAGGCGAGGAGGAACATAGATGCTTGGTATTTTCTTGCCTGTAAATGAACTTGTGTTATGTGTTTATTATGTTTATTACTTCCATAGTGGATCAACACAAGACAGAAACAAAAATACCCACCTCTACCATTATCAACCCCAAACCTACCAATATCAACAAATTCTTTTTCTTTCTTTCTTTCTTTCTTTCTTTCTCTTTCTTTTCTTTCTTTCTCTTTCTTTTCTTTCTTTCTCTTTCTTTCTTTTTCTTTCTCTTTTTCTCTTTCTTTTTCTTTCTTTTCTTTCTTTTTCATTCTTTCTCTTTCTTTTTTTCTTTTTCTTTCTCTTTTTCTCTTTCTTTTTCTTTCTCTTTCTTTCTTTTTGTCTTTCTTTTTCTTTCTTTCTTTCTTTTCTTTCTTTCTCTTTCTTTTTCTTTCTTTCTCTTTCTTTTTTCTTTCTTTCTCTTTCTTTTCTTTCTTTTTCTTTTTCTTTCTCTTTCTTTCTTTTTCTCTTTCTTCTTCTTTCTTTCTCTTTCTCTCTTTCTTTCTTTCTTACTTTCTTTCTTTCTTTCCTTCTCTTTCTTTCTTTTTAAAGAAGCATGTACCAGATGTCAGGCTAAATATTGTCAAGCATTATGTCAGTAATCCTTCCAGAACCCTTCAGGGAAGTACAGTTTGCTCATGACTGTGTTTTATTGCGGAACCACCCAAGTCCCCAGAGCCAGTAGGGGCCAGAGTGAGGATCTGGATCCCAACCCCGGATGCGAGCTGTTTGGGACGCCACTGAGACCCCCCAAACTCTGTCCTGCTGCTTCCTGTTACCTCTGCCTTCTCTGCTCAGCTCTTCCCTGCGCCCTGAATGGAGTTTGATATGGAATTTCTGTTCCCTTAGGTCCTGGCCACTGTTGCATCAGTGAGAGGAGTCTCGTTGTGCCCTGCATTGCAGCAGCTGAATCAAGGTAGGAGGTATAGTTTTTCTTTTCACCCATAGCAGGAAGGGTTGAGGCTAGAGAGTTATCTGAATGCAAAGCTATCTTTGACTGCCTGGAATATCTTTTATTTTTCTGTACCCCTCACATGTACACTTGACCTGTTGACTTCTATTTGCTGTTAAAGACTTCACATCTTCCAGAAAGGAATGTAATTCCAACGCACATGTATCGGGCACAGGGTGTGACTCATTGAGTAGCTCACAGATGAGGGAATGAATGAATGAATGAATGAATGAATGCATATGCAGTCAACACAGGTAGAGTGCGCATGGATGTTTCCCTATAAAATACCAACTTTAATCATTTAAAAAAGAGTAAATTAAAAAAACCTTAAGTTTATTTATTTATTTTGAGAGAGAGAGAGAGAGAGAGAGCGCACAAGTGGGGGAGGTACAAAGAGAGAGGGAGACAGAGAGAGAGAATCCCAAGCAGGCTCCACACTGTCAGTGCAGAGCCCAACGTGGGGCTCGAACTCACGGACCGCGAGATCATGACCTGAGCCGAAATCAAGAGTCAGATGCTCAACCGACCGAGCCACCCAGGCGCCCCTAAGAAAGAGTACATTTAATGAAGTTTGAGCTACCTTGTAAGAAAACTCATGAGTCTGGGAAGGTTAGTGTTGACAGAGAGTAATCTTCATAAATCTTTTGTTTAGGAAACAAAACCACAAAAAGCATGTGAAATGGTTGAACGATTGGCTCTGAGGGGTGGGGTAGCCTGGTGCACAGCTCCCCACCCAGAGTAGGCATGAGATTAAAACGCAGATTTTCCAGCACTGTTTCTGGAAATTCTGATTTGGCATTAGACTCGAGATTATTATCTTTTTTTCATTTAGCAATCTGGTACATTCCACAGATCATGTGCTATTCTAAGTGTTTGCACAAGTTCATGCATCTCTTTTTCATTACAACCACAAAAGGCAAGTAAGTGTTCCCGTTACCTTCATTTCGTATGAATGATGGAATCAGGGCTGGACGTGGGCAGGAGATGTATCCCTCCTCTGACGCACTGTTTTAGGTGTTGGGGCCGCTGTTCTAAAACATGTCCTGACAGCTCTTTCAACTCTGGTGTGAATCAGTCTGCAAGCAGAATGTTCTATAATGGAGCAAGTCTGTGTTGGGCAAAGATGAATTCTCCCTTTGCATAGGAAGTCTCTTGGTCGCCTCCACCACTGTGTGAACACTGACGATCGTTGTATCGTGTGACGAATGTCCATGGACCCAGTGCCTCCTCTGTGCGTCTTGAGGGCGGGGCCAGCTTTCAGTTTGCGTTTAAACGCCCCCCACGTAGTAGGTAGGCGGTAGCTGCTGAATAAATGAACAAATACATGAATGCATTTACTCGTTATCAGAATTCTGTGAAAGAGCTTGCTTATTAAGTGTTAGCAATGTGCACTTAGTGTCCTATTGCTGCTATAACAAATTACCACTGACTTGGTGGCTTAAGATGACATAAACGGAAGTCAGAAATCCAAACTGAGTCTCACCTCGCTGAAATCAAGGCATTCGCAAAGGTGTGTCCCTTCTGGAGGCCCTAGGAGAGAATCTGTGTCCTTGAGTTTGCGGCTTCTAGAAGCTTCTAGAAGCTGTAGAAGCCAGTTCCTTGGCTCATGGGCTATCTTTCATCTGCCAGCCATTGTGTCGTTTCAACCTCTGCTCCCAACGTCTCCTGCTTTTGCTCGTAAGGACCCTTGGGATTCCATGGGGCCCGCCCCGCTAATCCGGGATAATCTCCCCACCTTGAAACCCTTCATTTAACCACACCTGTAAAGTCCCTTTTGCCATGACTGGTAACATTTTCACAGGTCCTGGGGACTAGGATGGGAACCATTATTCCGTCTACTCCAGGCATCCAGGACATAATAGATGGCCCACATCTCTTTCTGTTTAATTAATAATTCTTTCACTCAACATTAGACTTTATAATAAGGTAGAAATACAGATACACTTAGGGCTGAGTATAGCATCGTCTTTACATTAAAGAAAGCCCATAGAGGTATTGGACAGAAACTCAACTCCAGCCCTGGAGAAGACAGATAATGTTCTATAGAATTCACAGGAGAGCAAGACCACTTGTAGCTGAGAGAATACAGGAAGGCTTCCTGGAGGAGGTAGCAGTGGAGCTGGAATGTGACGATCGTGTTGAATTTGGGAATGGGAAGGGAGTGGGGACAGAAAGAGCGAGGGCATGGAGGAAGGAAAGCCTGATACAACCAACACACGTTGAATGTTATCAGATGCCAGACACTGTCGATTATTCCCTCAGGATTCCTACCCTTGCCTTCCAAACAGCAGCCCTGAGATATATACAGAATTATTCCCCCCCACGTTATAGGTGAAGAAACCGAGGCACAGATGGCCTGAGCAACTTACCCGATGGAAGTGATACAATGTGATTGGAAACCCAGATTCTCCCCCGGGAGTAAATAGTTGTGTTTGGATGGAGAGTCACGTATGTGTAAAAGGGAGTGGAGAATAAGATTGTAAAAGGTAGAGAGAGACCAGACCATTTAAGAATTTGAGCCCTTCCACCAAAAAAAAAAAAAAAATTGAGATCCCAGTTTTGGGTTAGTGCTTCATTTAAAAGGTAATAAGCACTGGGGCAACCTGGGTGGCTCCATCGGTTAAGCGTCCGACTTTGGCTCAGGTCATGATTTCACAGTTCGTGAGTTCGAGCCGCACGTCGGGCCGTGTGCTGACAGCTCAGAGCCTGGAGCCTGCTTCGGCTTCTGTGTCTCCCCCTCTTTCTCTCTGCCCCTCCCTGGCTCTCACTGTCTCTCTCTCAAAAATAAGTAAACATTAAAAACTTTTTTAAAAAAGTAATAAGCACTTCTACTTTTGAGGAGGTAGAGTAGCCATAATTTCTCCTACGCCTTCCGCTATATACAACCAGAAACCTAGACAGATGGACTGGATACCTTGGCTACATGAGGTCCCAATTTTTGTCTTTTTATTTTATTTTTTTGTTATGACTCCTCCATCCCGGGTTTGGAGCTTAAGAAGCCAGCAGCCTTCAGGCATCAAGGAGTGCAGGAAAAGAAAAGCCCCCACAAAAGCTCTCTCTCTAGTCAAACGGCTATGAAGGGGGCAACCTAGCAAAACGGACAACTTGCAGACAATAGCTGCTCTGTGTCAGCTAGACTCCCCCGGAAAAGCCATAGCCCCACACCCATCTAAGCTGGCAAAGGTTGAGTGGGGGGGTCTGCGCTTCTGCCCTTGCCAGGCCATCATGAAGACCCCTCCATGGCTGTGGTGTTCGAGGAGATCGTATTGGGAGCCTGGAATTTCAGCCCACCCAGTAGTAATGAGGAGCCCCTCATTCTTCCCAGGGGGCAGCATCAGGACTTTCACCATTGCCCAGCAGCGAAGCCACACCCCGTGGTGTCAGTGGAGTATGCATGGGAAGTGGCCACAAGGTACAGTGACCCCTCCCAGCCAGGGAGGTACCAGCAGAGATCTAGTCCTCCCCCACTTGGGTATCCACAGAGACTTGGTGAGGAACGTGGCCTTGAGCCCCAACCCAGTGATGGGGTGGTGAGCCCCTTCCCCTGCCAGAGCCGTGTTTCAGAAATCCAGCTAATGCAGAGAGTTGAAGTGAGATTCCACGTGTCGTCACCTAAACCCCAAAACATCCGGGTTTCAATACAAATCACTTGTGACCCCAAGAACGAAGAAAATGTCAGCTTGGGTGAAAAAAAAAGGACAATCGATCAGAGCCAGCCTGAAAATGACAGAGAGGTTGGAATTCTGTCAAGAATCTTTGTCAACATCGTAAAGTAGTCCCCCTAAAGTAGTCCTCATAAAATGCTTCAATGAGAAATTACAAATGGGCTGAAAACACATTAAAAAAGAGAAACTCTCAGAAAATAATGGAAGCTCCAAAGAAGAAGTAAATGGGAAAGACAGTAATTGAGAGAAAAAGCCCAATGAATGAGCTCAGCAACAGAATGTAGAGGTCAGAAAATGGCATCAGTGAAGTGGAGGGTAGAACAAGGGGAAATACCAAATCTTAGTAACAGAGAAAACATTTTTTTTTAATTTTTTTTTCTTCAACGTTTATTTATTTTTGGGACACAGAGAGACAGAGCATGAACGGGGGAGAGGCAGAGAGAGAGGGAGACACAGAATCGGAAACAGGCTCCAGGCTCCGAGCCATCAGCCCAGAGCCTGACGCGGGGCTCGAACTCACGGACCGTGAGATCGTGACCTGGCTGAAGTCGGACGCTTAACCGACTGCGCCACCCAGGCGCCCCAGTAACAGAGAAAACATTTAATGAACAAAATGAGCAGGTCTTCAAGGGCTCGTGGCCTTTTAATAAAGGATCTAACTTACGGTGTCAGGGTCCCAAAAGGAGAAGAGCAAGAGATGGGGTTGAAAAAAATCAAAGAAATAATGGCCGAAAACTTCCTAAATTTGACAAAAGACATAAATGTATAGATTCAAGACCCTGAGTGAGTCCCATAGAGGACAAATCCAAAGAACTTCACACACCAAGAAACATCACAGTCTGGATTCTGAATGTTAAACAGATCTAACTTCTGAATGTTAAAACAAAACAAAAATCTCAAAAGCAACCATAGAGAAATGCCTTCTTATTCTGTGGGGGGAAACAATTTGAATCACAGAGGATTTCTCATCGGACAAAGAGACCAGAAAAGGAAATGGCACTTTTTCTTTCAAGCTGGAAGAAAAGGGTTGTCAACTCAGAATCCCGTCTAGTGAAAATGCTATTTGGGAATGAAGGAGAAATCAAGACATTCTCAGAGGAAAGAAAGCTAGGAGTGTTGTCAGCAGATTTACCTAAAAAAGAATGGCTAATGGGATTCTCTAAATAGAAAAGAAAAAAAAAAAGACAATCTTGGAAACTCAAGAAGGAAGACAGAAGGTGGCAAGAAAAAAAATATGAGTAAACATAATACATTTTCCTTCACCTCTGGAGTTTCCTAAATTATATTTGATGGTGGAAGAAAGAATTGCAACACTGATGTGGTTTTCAACGTATGTGAAGGAAATATTTAAGATGAACGTATTATAAGTGGGAAAGGTAAAGAGATGTAATTAAAGGGGTTAAGGTTTCACTTGAATTTGTAATATAACACCACCAGTAGACTGTGATCATTTATGTGTATAAAAGTTAGTACCTAGAGCAATCACTAAAAAAGCCACACAAGGGGATACTCTCAAAAGCACACATACATCAAAATGCAGTTTGCAAAAGACACTCGAGTAACCACAGAATACACTTTCTGATCACAAGGGAATCAAGCTGGAAATCAGTAACAGAAAGGTAATAGGAAATTTCCAAATAATTGGAAAGGAAACAGTACAATTCTAATAAGTCATGGGTCAAAGAGCAAGTGTCAAGAAAAAGAAAAAGTAATTGAATAGAATGAGAATTAAAAGACAACACATCAAAGCTTATGGCTAAAGCAGCACCAAGAGGGAAATTTATAGCATTATGCATTTGGAAAAAAGAATCTCATCTAAGCTTGGAGGACAGTGGGTGTGGTTATAAAGGGATTTGTATGTGATGAAAATGGTCTCTGTCTGGACTGTGGCAATGTCAGCAGCCTGGTTGTTTTTATACTATCGTTTTGCAAAATTTTGCATCGGGGAGAAACAGGGTCAAGAATATATGGGATTTTCTTTGTATTATTTTGTAAAAATGTATGTGATTCTACTATCATCTCAAAAGTTTAATTGAAGAACAGAAAATATAGGGGCTATCCACCATTACATTTGGCTCAGGCCAAGTGGGTTGAGGGCAGCCAACACTTCTAGGACAAAATAACCACAGGTCAGCATCAGAATGGAGCTTCTGGGATGCCTGACCTTGGATCAGCCGGGAAACTGCAGTGATCCTCAGTTTTCTCACCTCAAAAATGGGAGAGTGCTGCGAGCCTGACTTAGAGGATTCTAGGCTGTGACAAAGCAGCATTGGCTTTGTAGGCTGTAGATCCTGGAACCCGGAAGAAGGACAGGTTACGGCTTGAATGGACTCAGGGTTGATCTGACCTGAGGTGCAAGGGGGCCTGACTTTAGGAGGTTTAGAGGGTCCCGGGGGAGAGCGCTTCATCAGAGAAAGGATCCCAGCCTCTTTGAATTATGGGGCAAAGCAGCACAGACTAGATCAGCAGGGCTGTGGGAGAGTGTGTGGAGATCAAGTCATTTTCAAGAAAGAAAAAAAAGATTTTGAATGTGAATACCCACTTAAAGGAGCTGTTCCATTTCCAGCTGAGAAGAAAATGGCAAGGTGTGCCCTTGATAGTGAATGACTGAGCTCTTTGAATGGATGGCTTTATAGTTCCTTGAGTACAAAGGGGGAGCAAGAGTGAAATGACTGGTTTTCTCCCAGAGGGACCAGCCTGCCTTGTGCTTCCCTTTGTCTGCAGTGTGCCAGTTCCGGATGACCCAGCCGTCATGTATGAACTTGGATCAGGCTCTAGTGAGCCATGGGCCTCCTTTCTGACCTTTGGGTTTCACGGTTGTCCAGAGGGATGTACATGTGTGCCCCCACCTATGTGATACGGAAATGCATAGACTTGGAAATCAGATACACCTGCCTTAAACTGCTCCAGACGGTTCCTCCACTAACCTTTTCCGTGGTAGAAAGCTGGGAGATGACAGTGTTGGTTGGGATTCACATCCCCGGTGTCCCCAGCTGGGCCCGTTGCCATGGCAATGCCCAGGTTGTGGAAGGGGAGACGCGCCATGTGGATAGGCCTCATGTTCTGCACTTTCCTGCTGAGCTGATACCTTGTCATTCATGTTCCAGGGATGTTTGGGATACAGGGACCAAACTGAAGGTAGTGGACAGGGCATCTCGAGTCAAGAAGTGAGCTCGATTCCAGTTCTGTTCTTGATCGGCTCTGGGTCCAAAGAGACGTTTGCCGACCACCTTCCGGGTGCAAGGCATGTTTCAGGTGCAGGGATCACAGCAGTGAGCCAATGAGGCAAGGCCTCTGTCCTCCTGGCTCTAACACTCCTAGAAAGCTCTGGGGAATTCTGTCATAGGTCTTGGTGCCAGCTAGCCCTTACCGCAGTGTCAACACATAGCTTAGGACCAACAAAAGGTAGTGATTATGATTGTGTTGCTGGTTCTGGGCTTTTCTGACCTCAGATAGGCTTCTCGCCCTTCCTGTGCTCTGCTCCCGTGGGTAGAACAGTAGACAGATGGTAACAGTCAACACGTAAATGATTGAAACGAGTCCAGGTAATGGTAAATACTCTGAAGGGAGTGAGCGGTTCATTTAATCACGTATTGAGCACCTACTATGTGTCAGGAGCTTTCCTAGGTGCTGAAGGTACAAAGGGTGAAGAAAATGGACCCCATTCTCATAGACTCTACATCCTAGTGGAAAAGACAGACGAGAAAAGATAAACGTATATTTTGGGTGGTGGTAAGAATCATGATTGGGCGCCTGGGTGGCTCGGTCGGCTAAGCGTCTGACTCTTGGTTTCAGCTCAGGTCATGATCTCGTGGTTTCGTGAGTTCGAGCCCCGCGTCAGGCTCTGTGCTGATGGCGTGGAGCCTGCTTGGGATTCTCTTTCTCTCTCTCTCTCTCTCTCTCTCTCTCTCTCTGTCCCTCACGCACTTGTGCTGTTTCTGTCTCTCTCAAAATAAAGAAATAAACCTAAAAAAAAAAAAAAGAATCGTGATAACAAATAAAGCAGATGAGGTGAAAAGATGTGTATGTGGGTGAATGCACTTTATTTTAGGCAGGGTGGCCAGGGAACTTCTCTTGGATAAGGTGACAGGCATTGGAGCTGCGATGTAATAACTACTCCTAAGATCAGTTAAAGGGGCAACATGGGATTTAGCTTTTAGGTTGTGATGAGGTTAAACACGAGATGCCGAATTTGAAGGTCAGGTGCCTGGAACAGCGAAACATTGAGGGCTGTTTTGGTGGTTATGGTAGTGGTTGCGATGGCTCTGATTGTAGGTGCTCAGTGGTTGTGACGGTGGCCTGTGAAAACTCAGAATCAGTACTCCCTCCACGAGAGCCTCCAGGGAACGACTCTGCGTAAAGAGAAGGACGAACTCGGGAAGGGAAGATCTTCAAGTTCGACGGTTTTTTTTTCCTTTTATAGTCGTGGTAGTATCTACTGGAAGCTGGAATCTTAATGAACTCAGACAGGGGAGCGTCCCCATTTCTAGGCTTTCCAACTTACGAGTGATGTTCTTGGGAGACGGCAGGGCTGCTGGCTGCGTTGTGTGCCTCGGGGCGGCGGAGTGAAGGAGCCGGGTCCTCCTGCAGGCGTGGGTCGCTCAGGCTGCAGGACGAGGGAGCCTCCTGCGTAGGGTCTGAGGATGCTCCTGGCTGTCGGGTCCTCCCCGAGGGGCGGGATGACGAGGCTGCCTCCATCTTGCCCATCCACTCAGCTCGGGCTCATTCTCCACAACCTGGCTCCAGCCCAGTTTATTTCATAATCGGCTCACAGCCAGGAGCCCGTGGCAAAGAGAATGCAGGCACGTGTAACTAAGACTAACGCTGAAAACATTCATGCAGGCCTTGGAGGGAGATTTCTAGCACAACGCTGGCCCTCGGTGCCCTCAGTGATCACCACTCTGAACACCTGTGTCTTACAGCTAGGAAAACGGCACCATTTATTGCCCCGGCCAAGACCTCACAGCAGGGTCCACGATGAACTGCGGTTCCGAAATCGCGCCCATGTGTTCAGACCGAGGCCCACGGAAATCTCGCGGATGACAATTTCATCAGTCTGTGTCTGGGCAGGAAATCGAAATGACTTCGAGTATTTAAGTGCGAAGGAATGTCAAGGAGGGTGTTACCTGCCCAGGAGAGAGAGGTGCGGAGGCCAAGCAGGCCTAAGGTCATCTGGATTCCAAGATCGATGGCTGTTAGCCCTTAGAGGAAGAGAGTAAGAGACCACAGGCACTCTCCCAACGGGGTTAATGATATGTGTTGGGAAATACATTAAAACACTAGTTTTCTAGTAAAATCAATCTTAAGATATTTACAGAGGAGAATGATCCGTCTCTAAGGTTTATCTTTTCATTTTTTTTTTATTAAGGTGTTATTTACACACATTAAATTCAACCTTTTAGGGCATAGTTCTGTGACTTTGGCACATACCTTCCCTTCCAGAATGCCATCCCTCCCCCAAATTTCTCGGCGCCCCTTTGTCATCAGACCCCCCCCCACCCCCACCCCCAGCCCCTGGAGAGTCCTGATCCATTTTCTGTCTCCGTGGTTTTGCCACTTCCAGAATAGCAGATAAATGGGATTTCAGGCTGCGTGTTTTCAAACATATCCATAAGTTTAAGAAATTCCTAACGGGAGATGTTGGAGGTGTGAGGTGTTTGTTGCAGACTAGGGAGGGATTTGAGCATTCTTTCCTGTCTTCAGAAGAAGAATTAAAAAAAAAATTGTTTTCAATGTTTATTTACTTTTGAGAGATAGAGACACAGCATGAGCAGGGGAGGGGCAGAGAGAGAGGGAGACACAGACTCCAAAGCAGGCTCCGGGCTCTCAGCCGTCAGCACAGAGCCTGACCTGGGGCTCGAACTCATGAACGATGACATCATTACACGTTTGATCTTTGGTTTCTTGCACAGACCTCCTAAAACCCTTGGAATTTCTTAAGTGGAATTTCTGAAGAGCACTAAAGGTGTCTTTTGATATTCCTAATAAACGGCTTTCATCTACACCCGAATTTATGTTAATGAGGTGACTTTGGGATAGCACTTGTGGCTGGAGGCTGGTTGCCAGGGAAACCAACCAAAGAGTACAAGATTGGAAGTTTCAGCGCCCCCACCCCGACTTCTGGGGAAGGGAGGGGGGCTGGAAATTGAGATCAATCACCAAGGGCCAGTTTAATCCATCATGCCTCTGCAAGGAAGCCTCCCCCCAAATCCTCCCCAAGCCCCAAATCCCAAAAGGCAGTGGTTTAAGAAGTTTCTGGGTTGGTGAACACATAGAGGTTCTGGAACAACGTAGAAGTTTTGGACTCCTTTCCCCATACCTTATTATGTGCGTCTTCCATCTGGCTATTCCTGGCTATTTATTAAAAAATTTAAAAATGTTTATTTATTTTTGAAAGAGAGAGAGAGACAGAGACAGAGCCTGAGCAGGGGAGGGGCAGAGAGAGAGAGAGAGAGAGAGAGAGAGAGGGAGGGAGGCACAGAACCCAAAGCAGGATCCAGCGTCATGGGGGGCTCAAACTCACCAGCCTTGAGATCATGACCCGAGCCTAAGTCCAGCCCTTAACAGACAGCCACCCGGGCGCCCCCTGAGTTATATTCTTTTCAAATAAAACAGTGATCTAGGAAATAAGTGGTTTGCCTGAGTTCTCTGAGACATTCTTGCATCAAATCCTAGGAGGGGCGGCCGGAACCTCTGATATATAGCCGGTCAGCCAGAAGCATAGGTGACAGGCTCGACTTGGGATCGGCGTCTGAGCCCCTAACAGGACTGAGCCCTTAACCTCTGCGATCTGGTACCGTTTCCGGGTGGGGTGTGGGAATGGACTTCAATTGTAGGACACTCAGCCAGCATCCACTGAGAACTGGAGAACTGCCTGGGGCGGGAAAAAGACCACATACTTGGAGTACAGAAGTGCTCAGAGTATGTCGGTAGGGCTTTCCCTTGACCGAGGGGTAGCGTGCAGGCCACAGGCCTTGAACCTTGCACTCAGAACATGGGCCCTTTTCGGAGAACCCCTTCCTGCACGTGAGCCTTTCTATTGCGGGTATCCTTTATTGTCCTTCTGCCGGGCACCCTTGGCCTCTTCGGTCACCCGACGTCACTCCGGACCACCGTTCCCCCTGTGTTTCCGAAGGCCCGTCCTGCCTCCGCTCCCAGGTCAGGTGCAAGGCCGGGCCTGGCCAATCAGAGCTCTGCATCCCTTTGACCGCGCGGATCTGGTCGCGCATGGGCACGTGACTCAGGCCAAGCCAATGAGGATCCTTCCAGGAATTTTGCCGGAAAGACCAGGACGAAAGGGCTTTATTCTGCTGGTTTCCTTAAACTGCTGGATTATAAACCAGGGGTTTGTGGCGCTGTCTGTGCGTGAAATCAAGGCAAGGAAAGCGGGCTTGAAGGGAGGAGGTGGGGATTTTGTTTCCAACACCCGGTCAGCTGAAGCCACAGGACCTCTGTGTGTTCCAGGTACGTAAACCAACACATTCTTTGGTTATTGTTGTTTTTCTTCTGCTTAACCCAGTTTGAATTAGATTTCTTGGAAGCACATTTATCCTGACTTACAGATCTGTCGATGGCGGACGGTAATCCCTAATTGTGGAGATTAAACGGAATAGCATCTGTACGCGCTGATTTGCAAAGCCTCAAACATTTTAGAAATCTTAACGAATGGAACCGGTTTGAAACAGCGCAGAAAGCTCTTGGGAGTACTTAGGACAGGGACTGAAAGTGTCTGAGCTATGCCGAGTCACCAATCAAGTGAGGAGCTGGGGTCACACCTCAGGGCGCCCCCCCTCCCCCCATTTGGTTGCAGAAGATGTGGTTAGGATTTTGTAAGCGTGTTCAGTATAAAAGGACTTCTACGTTCACCGGGGGGATTGAGAAATCCTTCATGGGACGCGAGGCATTTGGGTGTAGCGTGAAACGTGTTTGCTCGGTAACTAATGGTACCGTAGCCAGAGGTGCAACTTAACAGTGTGGCTTTAGGTGGTTTCTCATGTTCTCAGAATCTCCGTGCTGTCGGATGTAGCAAAACTTGGCAATAACTCTTCTGCCCTACTTCGAGATTGCTCTTTGATTAAAGGAGAAAAGTGCCGTGAGAGGGCTTGGAAATGAGCAAAGGATCATTACGTGGGGTTAATTACATCTGTTGGTAAATACATTAAAAGAGTAGTTCACTAAGATTAATAATCACGTATTTATAGAGGAGAATGACCAGTCTCTAAGGCTTATTTTTTATGAAGCTATAATGAACATGTGCATATATTAAATTCAACCTTAATATGTGAGCTATTTTCATAGGTTTGTACTTAACGATGATTCTAATCTTTGTAATGGAAATGGTCTGAATGGAAGGATTATGTCCTTTAAAAATGAAAAGTTTTTTTTTTATATAATACCCTGTGGTAGATTTAAAAAAAAAAAAAGCTTCACATGCTTCCCTTGTCTGTTTTCATAGCCTTTGCATAGGGGACTGTGCAGTTTCTTCCATCAGGAGGGGGAGGGGTAGAATTTGTATTCCTGCCCTGGAATCTAGGAAGTTCTTGTGACTTGCTTTGGCCAATAGAATGTGGCGGAAGTAATGTCATTCCAGCTCGGAGCCTACGCCAAGAGACTTTGCAACTTTTTTCCCATCTCGGACCTCTCCCTGGCATCACTGAGAGCCTAGGTTAGCTTGCTGGAGGAAGAGAGACCATTAGAGATGAACCATTTTAGCTGAGCCCATCCTAGGTCAGCAGCTCCCAGCTGACCCAGTAGCTGCCCACAGATGTCCTGCCCTGTGATCCCAGGTGAGACCCAAAGAGCCGCTCCATTCAGCTCAGCCTAGTTTGCTAATCTATGGTAACCAAAAGACTGCTGGTTTAAGCCACTACATTTTGGGACTTTTTGTTATACAGCAAAAGCTAACCAATACCCGATAGAGTCAGCAGCTTGTCATGTGTCTTGTGTCATGTCACTTTCCAGGACAATGGTTTGAGTCTCAGCTCTGTCGTTTATGCAGGTGCGACATTGGATAAGTCATTCTTGCAGTCTCCCTCCATCTCGAAAGGAGGGCCAATAATCCAACTTGCCTCTGATGGTTGTGACAATTAACAGGATACAACCATTCCTGAGGTGGGTGGGATGGGCTGTATTAGAGCTGATGGCCTTCCTTCCAAAGTTGAGAGTTTACATGGACTATAAATATAGATTATTAGTATTACTTAGAGTAGATATGTGACATTGGTGAAGTTAGGGGAGCAAAATTGCCAAGACGTGGAAGTGAATGGAAATCATCTTCTTGGGGCCCATTAACAGAGTTTCGACCCATATTCTGGAGACGTCTAGGAAGGAGTCATGGTAGAGGATAGGGTGGACCCCTCTAAACCTGGACCCCAAAACCCTCAGGTCCTTGCATCCTCTTGTCTTCAGAGACTGTTTAGGAGGCAAAGGGAACAATAAAAGAGCCTGGGGGTAAGTCTCTGGCTGTCTGTGCCCACACGTCTTCAGAAGGTTAAGGAGCAAGGACTGAGAATCTCCCCGGGAACACTGAATTGGACACGTGGGAAATTCGTTAGCATTTTGTGAATAGCCCAGCCCTGAAGGACCATACCCAGTCAAGAACAGTGCAACAAGTTTGCAGGAATTGTGATCCATCCCATCACAAGGCGTTGACTTGGCACTAATGGGTCATCTCGTACTGGTGGGTGTGCCTCCCTGGAAAGGCAAAGGGACCCAGAGACCTTGACAGCACTTGAGACCTTGAGCTTGGTGTCTGAGCCTCCGCAGGCCAGTTCTTTTTAATGAGTTTTTCCAGCCCAAACAAATGCGGCTGGGAATTCAGGAAAGACCATGTAGGTCCTAGGATGCCCAATTTCCCCTGGGATCCTCGCTTATTACTAACGACAAGATGACGGGAGATACACATGTGGGCATTAGATACAAGCTCGGGCTCTGGAACCCAACTTCTAGTAGCAGTATGACTTTAGGCAATGTGTTTAACTGCTCTGAGCCTATTACCTCATCTGTAAAATCGGGATAATAATAGCAACCATAATAATAATGATAATAAGGAGGAGAAGGAGGAGAGGAAGAGGAGGAACAAGAAGGAGAGAAAGAAGGAGAAGGGGGAGGAGGGGGAGGGAGAGGCATAGAGTGCTTTACAGATATCTAGGAGTGCAGTGAGGGAGGCGGACAGAGAAATGGGATCCAACAAGACTTGCTTGACAGATGGTCAGGGACGGTCTTTAGCTGAGAGCAGAGTCCTAAGGAGCCGACCCTGGAGATGCGGAGAAGAGAGGGATCAGTACAGATGGGAGGAGACCTTGAGCCACAGGGGACCTCAACGTTCTCAAAGGAAAAAAAAGGAAAAACCACATGAACGGAAGTTTAGCAAGAGAAGAGCCGAAGAGTCAGGGGTGTCAGGAAGGGGGCAGTGGGATTTGTGACAACGTGGGTGGACCCAGAGGACATTATGCTAGGGGAAATAAACCAGACGCGGAAGCACAAATCCTGCATGATCTCGTTTATAGAACAGTGTTAGAGGGATGCCTGAGTGGCTCAGTTGGTTAAGTGTTGCTTAACTCTTTTATTTTTTTTATTTTTTTTTTTATTAAAAAAAATTTTTTTTTTCCAACGTTTATTTATTTTTTGGGACAGAGAGAGACAGAGCATGAACGGGGGAGGGGCAGAGAGAGAGGGAGACACAGAATCGGAAACAGGCTCCAGGCTCTGAGCCATCAGCCCAGAGCCCGACGTGGGGCTCGAACTCCCGGACCGCGAGATCGTGACCTGGCTGAAGTCGGACGCTTAACCGACTGCGCCACCCAGGCGCCCCAAGTGTTGCTTAACTCTTAATTTTGGCTCAGGTCATTGATCTCATGGTTTGTGAGATTGAGCCCCCCGTCAGGCTCAGCACAGAGCATAGATCCTGCTTGGGCTTCTCTCTCTGCTCCTCCCCTGCACCTCTCTCTCTCTCTCGCTCTCTCTCTCTCTCAAAATAAATAAATAAATAAATAAATAAACATTAAACAAAAGCTAGAATCATCAGAGAGCAGAATGGTGGTTCCCAGAGGCTGGAAGGCTTGCAGAATGGGAGCTGATGGTCGAATGTTACAGGGTTTGAGTTACGCAAGGTGAATAAATTCCAAAGATCTGCACACAGCCCAGTACTTACAGTAAACAGTACTGCATTGTGTACTTAAAGTTCCCTGAGAGGGTATGTTAAGTGTTCTTTTATCTACGTGCCCACACGAGAACAGAAACAGTAATGATAATGACGATAATGAGAAAGAAGGTGGGCGGGAGCTAGGGGAGGAGACGGCTGTGTTTGCAGCGTTGATGGTGGGGATGGTGTCCCGGGGGTACAGTTACCCCCAAACTCTGAGTTGTGTTCATTACATATGTGCTGCTTTTCACATGTCAATCATACCTCAGTAACGTTGGGGGTGGGGGAGGGGGAGAGAAGCAAAGCCAGAACTAGGCACGGAGCTGGCTGTTCATGGAGGCTGTGGCAAAAATCTAAGAATAAAAAAGAAGTCACAGGTGAATCCGTTTTTTACATGCATGGGTTGGACGTATATCCTCACTTTGTGTGTACTTTTACTTCACTTAGCTATGTTTTACTGGGTTTAAGAGAAGCTAAATAACCTCGGCACAGACATATGGTTTTCTGCTCTTGGCCCTTGACTCTGTACCTCCGACCCCTTTTCAGCTCTCTACCTCGTGTATGAATGATTCCCTTAGGTCTACCTGGATTTTATGGCCGTTTTGGATCTCTACGTCCCATGTTCTCTCTCACTTCTGGACGATTTCATATTTGGACACCGGAAACCATACACCAGAACCCGGAAGAGCTAGTGTTAGAAATGCCAACCCCTCCCCTCCCCAGATCCTGTTCTAAAGTTGGTTCCTAGCAACTTCCCACCTATTGGTGCTTTGGGGGTCCAAGAAAGACGTATTTAGCACATTAATAAAGCCCTTCAGATATAAGGAGAGCTTTTCGGTATATTGTATAATAAGAACATACAGATGACCCAGGGACACTGATATCAGTGTTGTTCAAGCAAAGGGTTGATGACATCCGTAAAGCATGAGTGTTGATGTGTGTGTGTGTGTGTGTGCACCCCATGTGCATGCATCATGGCCATGTCACGGGCTGTGAGGAAAACTGGAACAAATCGTGTCCACTTTCTGAGGCTCAGTTATGCATTTGTAAAAAGGAATGGAGAATTGAATCCCAATATTCTAGCCACAGATACGTAGGCGCTGTTCCACGGTATGCTCACGTACCTTTTCCACCTTCACGTATATTTCTACCTCTGTGTAAACCCAATGTGTTGGGTACCCTTACTGTTCCCGTTTTCGAAACGGTGATGTTGAGGATTCAGAGGGTCGGCTTTTCTCAGCCACAGTCACAAAGTTAGGAAGCAGCTGAACTGGAATTCAAGCCTGGAGCGTCCTACCCCAGAGCCGCTGTTTGTAACGTACGGGAATGGTGTTTGGTGCATAGTATGGGCTTACTGTTTTTGAGAACTTTTCTTCCCATGTCCAAAGGGAATTTGAGTTACTCGTGCAGAATGACTTCTGTGGACCGACTGCAAGGATAAAGGCTTGCTTTTGTTGACTCCTTGTCCTTTCTTATGGAGGCCTTTAGACATTGGGGATATATATACATATACATCCCCTGTATACACTGTTTCTGTGTGTGTGTGTGTGTGTGTGTGTGTGTGTGTGTGTGTGAAGGAAGGAAGGAAAGAAAAGAAAGGAAAAGAAAAGAAAAATGAAAACAAAAGAAGAGAAAAGTTGGAGAATGTCATCAGTAGTTTGACGGAGATTGGGGTGCCTCTGTGCAGCTGGATGTGGTTGAACCGGACAGGATGTTAGAGACTCCTCTAGGTCATGGCTAGGCTGTGTAGGAAGAACAAACAGACGTTCTTTTTGCATCCCAACAATCCTACCAGGATAGCCACAATGCCAGTGATAGCATTCACAGATTCTATACTAGGCTCACCACTTCCGTCCTGACCTTCCCACTCCATCAGGATAAACCAGATTCCTTTTGGCGGCCCGCCTCTCAAATGGTTATTTCAGATGTGGGATGCTTATCATCCTCTGAGACCCAAACACAGAAATTGTTTTCCTCTTTTCAGCTACACCGTCTTGTTTTGGGAGACTGGTTTGATAATGCAGAACTTTATTTCCTTCTGGCCAAGTCCTGCTCTTCAGTGCAAAGTCGGTCTTTGATTTGTGGTATCTTTTTGGTTACGACATGTTCGTATCTAAACACTGCCTGTTAGTATGAAGATAGCTTAAGTCATTTAGAAAGAAAGGGAGGAAGGGAAGAAGGAAGGAAGGAAGGAAGGAAGGAAGGAAGGGAGGAAGGAAGGGAGGGAGGAAGGAAGGAAAGAAGGAAGAGAGGAAGGAAGGGAAAAAGGGAGGGAGGAAGAGGGAAGGAAGGGAGGGAGGAAGAAAGAAAAGGAGGAGGGAAGGAAAGAAGGAAGGAAAGAGGGAAGGGAGGAAGGAAGAAAGGAAGAGAGAGAGAGAGAGAGAGAGAGAGAGAGAGAGAGAAAATCTCCAGAGGAAGATTCCTATGAACTTGCTTTATCTTTCCCATCTCAACGTTAGATATCTTCAACATATTTACTCCGTTCAGCAAAATGCTAAAAGTGAGTTCAGAGTTCTAGTTAAGAAAAAGTCCTCATAGCTCTCCCCACCTTTTTATTGAAGTTCCTTAAAAGCATTAGAAGAGACGCAACATTTCAGGGACACTAGAAGCTAAGAACATTATTTATTGATTGATTTCTGTCTCCATCTTGCCCAGAAAGGACCCCGATGGCTTCCTGTTGTTACACACAACACCACAAAGTGGCACAGTGGATGTTAATAGAAAAACGAGACAGGAGAGTCAACAGAACTTGGGGTCAGGCTAGAATGCACACCCCCATGACCTGCGTGCCAGAGAAATAAGCCGATATCTGACTTTGAGTTTCCTCAGGAAATTTTTACTCTTTTTCCATTACTCACAATGCCTATGAAATAAAAACAAGCCAGATTTTCAGGAGGAGTGAAATGTTCTTGGCACAGAGATCAGATTGGAATGTATCTCTGAGATCCTTATGAAGAAGATACTTGTAATATAAAGAACAACACTTTTTTTTTGTTCACTGGCTGTTAATAATGAATGTCTTCAGGGTTTGAAGTTATCCCACCAATGCATAATTCCGAAATTTTTTTTCCCCGGGCATCTGCACAGCATTATCAAGCTTCCTAGTAGGCTAGTGATGTAGCTTTGTCCAGAGATACAGCTTGAAATTTCCAAATTCATGGATTGTACCTTTTTAGGAACCTTCTGTATAGAGTTTTTCTTAATTGGCGTTCCGGTTAATGACAGAGTTGAGTTCAAAAGCATATCCTGTGGCATGAAAAAAAAAATAGTATAGCTCCTTTTTTTAAAAAACGAGTTGAAATCAACCTGCTGTGATTTAACAGAGTAATACCCAAGACTGGGGAGTGGGTAGCATCCTTCTGTGGATTCAGAGACGGAGAGGGACCTAACAAGGATACGTTTCTGACTCTAAGGGTGCCCACTTCTCTCTGTGGTAAACCAAGAGAATTACTTAGGGAATTACTGTGGATTACTGAGGGAACAGGCCAGGATTAACTTCAGAGCTGAGAAATCAGTGACCAAGTCCCCCAGTTCCACTCAGCGTAGACAGAATAAAATAGTGATGAGCTTCAATATCATTAGGGCAGACGTTATATAGATACCAGACTCAGTCGAGATGAAATTTAAAGCCTTCAAAAGACAGCTGTTTCTGATGAGCTACTAGTAAAGTTTCAATGAAAGTAACTAAATCAGTAAGTAGTTTGGTATCTGTTTTGATAACATTGAGAGAAGACGTGGGTAGATACAAGATAAAGATACGTTGAAATCATAAAAAGAATGGTCTGAAGAAAGATTTCAAGCTGCAGAGTAGAGAAGGTACGGGAATCTGTGTAAAGATTTTCCTTGTTTTGTTTTGTTTTTCCCTCGGAAGTGGGGGGTGAGGTTCTCCATGGAGCTGACAGCTGAACACAGAGGGGATAAGATGCGACCAGGACTTGGTTGGCATGGGCATGATTTGAAAGTTGAGAGATACTTCTTAGTGAAATTAAACAAGGCAAGTTGGATCATAGTGGTTACCCTCTTCACCAAATCGTGATGTTCACCATCAGAAAAATGTAATGCCCGCAGTGATCCAAGTTTAAGGACCGTTAGTATATAAAGGGATTTCAAAGAAATGATTATATCTGCAGGGCATTAAAGAACAGGTTGGGAAAGTCTGACCAAAGGGTGAAATTAGGAAGGAAGGCACGTGACGGTGGAGGAGATAAAAAGCTTTAGGACAACAGAGAGGGACCTAGAGACTGGACATTCAGTGATAATGAAGGGGGTGGTGTTGAAACGGGTTTCAAATGGGGCACGTGGGTGACTCAGTCGGCTGAGCATCTGACTCTGGATCTTGGCTCAGGTCATGATCTCACAGTCTGTGAGATTGAGTCCCGAGTTGGGCTCTGCTCTGACAGCACGGAACCTGCTTCGGATTCTCTCTGCTTTTCTCTCAGCCCCTCCCCTGCCCGTGCTGTCTCTCTCCAAATAAATAAGTAAACATGAAAAAATTGAGCAAAGAGGGATTTGTAATAAGAGGTTGTACTCAAAATTGATGTGCCACCTCAAAAAACTCAGGTGAATTAACGCTGATGAAAGTTTGCTGTGTATAAAACTGTACACATTACAGATTGTCATTCATTATGATGGCATTTGGAATGAAGATGATGTAGGCGATGGTGATGATGGTGGTGGCCTTGATGATGGTGGTGGTGGTAGGACTGTGATGTTTGTGTTATGATTAAGCTCTTCTTGGTGACTGGGGAGACAGTAACATTCCCTCAACTGTTTTGTGCCTCCATATTTTTACATGTTTCCACCCCCCCCCCTTCCTGGATTCTTCTTGCTATGTCTGGAGAATGCCTTGCCCACCATCTTCTTCTCTCCATCTTTACTGTCGTTCCTGGGTCTAAGGCCCCATGGAAACCACTGCAAGTTCCCAACAGAGCTCTCTCCCCCTAATCTTGACTTTCCTTTCTTTCTTTTGTTCACCTTCATCTACCTCCCACCCCAAATGCATTCGCCACTTGGCAGCAAAATGATCATGCAAGAGTATACATCATGTTTCGGTTCTTGGCGGCCTAAATCCCTTCGTCTAGGAAAAATATACTCAAAGCCAACTGCTTAGCATACCCTACAAAGCCCTTCACGATGGGGCCCCGTTGTTTCTACAACCTCGTTTTATGCCACTTTGCCCTTGACTGCTGAGCTCTAGTGGTCATAGATAGAACAGCCACGCTGTTACCCCTTCAGATTTCTGAACAATCCAAGTGTTTAGCAGCTCAGGGACCTTTCAGAATAGTGACTTTTTTCTTCTCACTGCTGTAGCATACTCATATGTACTGTATATACTCATGAGTATACATACATACATACATATACACACATATACATGTATATACATACATATATGTATGTATATATACATATATAATATATATACATATATATTATACACACATATATAATATACACACATATATATTATACACACATATATAATATACACACATATATAATATACACACATATATTATACACACATATATAATATACACACATATACACACATATATATTATACACACATATATAATATACACACATATATAATATACACACATATATAATATACACACATATATATTATACACATATATTATACACACATATATTATACACACATATGTATTATACACACATATATAATATACACACATATATATTATACACACA
>NW_024412627.1:917634-935457 GCF_014898765.1 Herpailurus yagouaroundi
ATATATACATGTATATTATACATACATATATAATATATATACATATATACATATAATATACATACATATATATTATACATACATACTATACATACATATATATTATACATACATATATAATATATACATATATGTTATACATACATATATATTATATACACATATATATTATATACACATATATTATATACACATATATATTATATATATAATATATATGTACATATATATAAAATGAATGGGCAAAGTAGCAAAGGAAAACAAATATCCCTCATTAATGTATCGCCACTATGTTTCATACCATCTCTATTATTGTATTTATGACAGTTGATTAGTTGATTATAATTCTATGTGTCTGTATCTGTCTCTCCACTAGAAGATCAGCTTCTTCAGGGCTGGGACCATGCCTGATTTATTTCCATTTCTTCAGAACTGAGGGCAGTGTCATATGAATAGTATGTATCTATAAATACCTGAAAAGTAGTGAAAGCCAGTGTAGTTGTGGGATCAGTGGCCCATGAGATCAGGGTGTCACACGAAGGATAAACGGTGTCATCGTTAAAGATGCTAAGAAGCAACAAGGCACCTCAAGTGGAGGCGACGTAACATGGAAATGAACTTTTATTCTTGAGTTGATGAATCCACTTGTATTTACCCCAGATAGAAGCATCCTCTGTCTTCCTTGACAATATCTTGTGTATCCTCGTCAGTCTGTTTGAAACTGTCCTTTCCAGAGTGTCTCTGAAGCCAAGGGACAGGCAGAGAAATGACATTTTCTTTGCCAAGATCAATTTGAAGGCCTCAGCAGGAGCTCACATTAATCACCTTCTTAGAGGCTCTCTCTTTCTGCTGCTCAGAAAGACTATTGTCAAAGGCAAAGGGGCCAGGAACTTCATTGATTCCTTTCCCACAGTATCTGAATAGGTCCCCTTTATCTAACTAAACAGGTGTATTGTCAAATATCCCTGTATTCAAACCCTAGTACTTTGAACAGCATGTGGTTCCCTTGACCCAGAACAACAAAAGCATGCAAATCTTGTCTCCAAGCTCATGGAGATAAAGCCAGGGTCACACACTCATTCCCCCATATGGGCCAATTAGCTTTCCTCTATTCACTGGACCAAAGGAGTCCCCATGGCTGACTGTCTACTATGGGAAAAGCCTTGTGATAATCACAGAGAATGAAGAGATGAATGGCGTCGTCTTTTCCTTGGAAAATGTAACAATATATTGGCGTGGCAGAGAATTGAATAAACCATCGTAGTAGAAAGCATTAAGGGCTCTGATAGAAGGAAGATCTACAAGGGGATCTGAAAGGAAACAAGGAAAGAAGAAAGAGGGAGATTAGTGATGTTGGGGAAGTTTCTAAGGAGAATTAACATTTGTGCTGGGTTACCATGAATGAGGGTTCTCCACGTAGCCAGCGTTAAGAAGCACCTGCAGGGAAAGGGGGGATGTTCTACACTGTAAATGTGGGCAAGGGCTTGACCCTGGAGCGGCAGGGAAGCTACCGGAGATAAACCTTGTCCATCTAACAACCTGCCGGGAACCTCCCCTTCTGGGATTGATGGGGTGCTAGCACAAGAACAAGAAAGGAGGAATGAAATTTTATTTTTCAAAAGCAAGCCGCCACCCCCTGGCTCAGTTACCTATTCCTGATACAGTTTGTTACTATCGAGACTAGAGGTGGGGACGATGACCGAGCCGGAAGTGAATGGCCAAGGACCCTTTGTTGAGAGTCAGTCTAGAGAGCACACAATCCCCTTTCCTGCACCCCTGACCCTACTCGTGATCTGGTCGAGGGGTGTGACACCCAGACAGAAGCTAGAGAAGTGATCTCTAAAACTGAAACTCGGGGAGTGGAGGGTTTTGGCGTCTGACTATATATGTGACGTCATCCTCATATTTGGACGTTTGGAGGTTTATCCTTAGAATGATTTCAGACATAATGTCTGTGGCTACACAACCTGATTGCCACCCATCTGAATTGAGACGCGATATCACCGTCTAATACACAATGAGGTTTGAAGATTTAGTCTAAACAACGTAGAGTATCTCAGTCCTTGTTACATGGATTTCACCCTGAAAAAGGACAGAATTTCAGATAATTGGGTTAAACAAGATAATACCAAAATCCGTTTTTCCTATCTAAATTTTACTTTCATAAATGTGGCTTCCAGAAGAATTTAAATCACCTGCGTGGCTTGCATAATACTTCTATTGGAGAACACGGTCTGTGGGATTAAAGATGTGTGGGCTTTAAGCGACTAAATGTGTGCTAATCTACCAGCAGCAAGAGGCGATTAACACCCGATCCCTTTTTACCATATGCCATTGTCATCCCCCATCACGTGTGGGATCCATGGTTCCTTCACCTGAGCAGAGACAGACTTTTGTGATCGCCTGGACCAGTGGGACGACACTGCAGGCCTTTCCGCCTTCCCTTCCAAGAGGCTGGGACTCGCCTGTGTTAGAGGAAGCCCCCAGCTGATGGTCGGAATCGACCGCCACATGGGTAAGCAAATGAGCCCACAGATGATCCCAGGCTCTGGCCTTAGAGTCTTCCAGGTGGGGCCCTAGGTGAGACAGTATAAAGACAAGCCATCCCCAACGTGCCCTGTTGGAATACCTCCGACTCGCTACCTTTCTTTTCAGTGCATTAACGGTGAATTGTTGGTGGTGCCCTAAAACCCTTGGTAAACCACCACGGTAGCGTTAAAAAAAAATCCAAAGTAAATTGTCCACCATTTAAATGTCCAGAAGACTGAAATATCGACTCCTTCTCAGACTCACGGGTCCTAGATAATTCTGATACTTTGTCTTTCTTTATAAAACGATCATTTCTGTCATTGGGCTTCCTCTGGGTTCACCTGCACGAATTAGATGTGCTGCGGGGTCTCTCCCCCTCTCTGCACGTCTAGTCCCCGTGACCTGACATTTCCTTCTCTCCTTCTCCATCCAGACCATCACTTGACTTACTCACCTAGACTGTCACGTTCACCCGTCATGGTTTTCAGGCTCCCCAAAGCCCCAGAACGTGGGGGCTCCAGCATTCACTGCTGGTGGTTTAGTGAAGGGAGGGATGTAGGGAGACCGGAAGAGGGAAACAGAGAAACCAGTAGAAGAGGGCACTGCTGAGCTGGCCATTGCTACGGGCAACTGGGGTCAGCTCCAGCTGGACCCTTCCAAGCAGGTAATCGGAGCAGGACAGAGAAGTTACCCATTCGGGGAGAGAAGAGGAAGCATTGGCGCTCTGGGCTCAGCATCTTCCGTGGGGTGTTAGCTCCCAGAGACTCCCGGGGCGGGCATGCTTGAATGCCAGGCTGGGAGAGAGGGATGTCGCCCAGTCAGGCTGTACCTGCCCCAGCTGCACACACGCAAGCCTCTCGTACCAGGGGCAGCACGAGAGACAGCCAGTAGGCCTCTTCACGAGTGTCTTTGCTCCTACCCTGTCGCCTCTCTGGTAGTTTCGCATCCAGTGTCCATACTGATCTTAACGTTCCGAGTTATTTTATTCTTCGGATTAAAACCTTGTGTCATTTCATTGCTTTGTGGCAGGCCATCACAGGCGACTGTCTTCCTGGCCATCATCATCCTTTCCCTCTTTTTGCAATATTTCATAGCTCTGTGGAGTATAAAGGACACACAATAAACGGCACATATTTAAAGGGTAAACTTTGATCAGGGCGGCCGGGTGGCTGAGTCCATTAAGGGTCCGACTTCAGTTCAGGTCATGATCTCACGGTCTGTGAGTTCGAGCCCCCCGTCGGGCTGTGTGCTGACAGCTCGGAGCCTGGAGCCTGCTTCGGAGTCTGTGTCTCCCTCTCTCTCTGCCCCTCCCCCGCTCACACTTGTCTCCCTCTCTCTCTCTCTGTCTCTCTCTCAAAAATAAATAAAAACGATTTAAATTTTTTTTTAAAGTATGAACTTTGATAAACTTCGACATATGGATATACCAAGAAAGAGTCAAGGTAATGGATATACCCATCACCTCGAAAGTGTTCTTGTGCCCTTTTGTAATCTCTCTTTTCTGCTCTTCCTCCCATAAGCAAGCAACCACTGGTCTATCCCTAGAAGTTAGTTTGCATCTTGTAGAAAGTTTTAGAAGGATGATCAGACAGCACGTTATGAGTTTTTTAGGGGGGGGGTGGTTTATCTGGTTATTTCCTGCTTGCTGAAGTTTTCCTTTAGGAATCCCTGCTTCTCTGAGGCTCCATCCATGCCACTTGGATAGGACCGCTCACACTTTCAGGATGCAGGGATAAGATTATGATCTAGGATGGCCCATGAGAATACCATAGCCCCTAGGATCCGCTCATTGGCTAAAGAACAGACATGCGACCTAATCTGGGCTACAGATTAAAGCTAACAAACCATGGATCCAAACCGTGGGGCTGCCATTCTTTCACCTCTGGGAGACAGCCTGTCTGAATATGAAAACAAATTAGAAGAAATGAAACCAAGATATACAGGAAGACATATTCCTGATGACATCGTTTGAACACCTAGATCCAGCCATACCTGAATCTAGGTTTTCTGATTTTCCAGTTACATGTGCCTCTATAATTTTTTTTAATGTTCAATTCACTACTAATTGTACTTCAGTTGCTACTTGCCCCTGAAAGGGGCCAGCAAATACATATCACAGTCTGGCCCCCTCCTGCCTTTTCATACTTAACCTTCTACCGTTCCCTGCCGTGCAGTTTATCACGTGATCTGTATCAAAATCTTGATCTGTTTTGAAGCACACTGGGCAACTTTATGCCTCTGTTTCTTTGTACACAATTGTGTACTTCCTGATACGATTTTATCTTCCTCACCAGAAATTCATTTCTGGTAGGGGGAAAAAAATACGTCTTTCCCAACGTATTTTCATCTAGCTGTTTATTATGTCATTCATTTAACTGATACAGGTGAGCTCCTCCCTTGTGCCAGACACTGCGCTGGTGGGAGAAATCCATGTTGGACAAGATCAACCTTCTCTGCCTTCAGGGAAAGTATATTCAGTCAAGGAGATACTCAAATATCCCTGATTATCTTTCTCATAATCTTTAGTTTCACCTTGGAAAGCAACGCATGAACACCTGAATGAATTTAAAAATCAAATGATTAAAACTAAGCAAGGTATTTTGGAAAGACACCCTCATCGTTTACAATTTATTTCAGCAAGGGAGATTGGTTTCGGACGCCTGTAGGTGTACAAGGAAGCTAGCTTATTTATTTATTTATTTATTTTTTCAATATTTATTTTTGAGAGAGAGAGAGCAAGCGGGGGAGGGGCGGAGAGAGAGGGAGACACAGAATCCGAAGCAGGTTCTAGGTTCTGAGCTGTCAGCACAGAGCCCGACGCGGGGCTCGAACCCACGAACCGGGACATCGTGACCTGACCTGAAGTCCGGTGCTCAACTGACTGAGCCACCCAGGCACCCCACGGAAGCTGGTTTATGTGGCTTGAACCTCAACTCCTGCCCTGTGAACTCAAGGTCCCTTTGCCTGGCTGTGCCAATGTATTGTTTCTTCGTGTGAAATCCGGCCAGAAATTATTAGAAGTCCTCTCAGCATCCTTTGGGGGTCGGGGGAGGGTTGTATTCATTGTATTTATTTGTTTGGCAGTTACTGTGGTTAATATCAGGGAACCGTGAGAAGGTGAGTCTGATTCCCTTAATGCAGAAATAGAACTATTCCTTGATAATAGGTAAAATCCTGATGGAATCAGCTATTGATTATCTGGCATATAACTTGGGACACCTAATCCAACTGTAGACCTTTTCTATAAGGCTCAATGATCCTCTCGTGTCAAATTCCTCCCAAATCCGGCACTCTTTAAAAACCCAGACACAGAAGCCTGACGGTAAGCCTTTGGCTGAAAGACTAACATGGTATTTAAAAAGTAAAAGACTTTGGTCTCCTTTGTCCAACAAAGTTCAGATTTCCCCTACAGCAATAAACACCTTATCTGAGAAGTATGCGGTGTGGGCTAAAATCTTCAACCATGAAATTATGTGACTCTGCCTTGACCTGTGGTTTTCTCTGGTTTCGCTCAGAGCATACAAACAGCAGCTCTGGGCTGTTTCTCTGATCCAGTTGGTGGATTGTGTAAATCTTGAGGAAGGTAGACTTCTCCACAAAGGCATCCGGGTAACAGGGACGTCTTTATCTGTCCTCGTTTACCCTGAGCAGGACCGAGCAGCCCCAGGGGCTCATGCCGCATGATGTATGTGTCGGACCACCTTTCCGTCCGTGCCTCCAGCAGGCAAGGAAGAGACAGGCTCCCTCTGGCCGGTGAAATGCTGTGTTGAACCAGAACCTTCCTCCCGCCTTGGTCTGACCACTAACTAACTGCAGTTAGGGATGGGTCTCAGCCAGCCTCTGGAATATATGGCCTAATGACTCTCGGGACTCAAAGCGTGGCCCATGGGCCGGCAGTACCAGAATGATCTGGAGTCTGTTACAGATGCTGCATTGCAAGCCCCGTCACAGAACTAACGAATCAGAATTTTCGTCTGTGACCAGCCCCCCAGCTGATTCTCGTGCCCATTAAGGTTTGAGAGGCATGGTGTCCCGGAGCACTGTTGTTCCCGTCCCACATCTTAGATCTGAGAGCAATACGCCAAAGTCATTCCTTTTGGGGAGGCAACCCACTCCTCCCTCGTGCCTGTGATTGAGAGGATCGGTGTGTTCCATTCTCTGACCTCAGTGATTAGTTCAGGGATGAACATGTGATTGATTGGGGGCAGAGGCATCCAGGCCCGTGACGACTGTTTGAACTCTTAGAGGCTGAGATACTATTTTACTTTGTACTTAGACTTGGAAGGATGCAAGCCTGGAGCTGCCAAGGGGCACCTTGCAGAGGTTGATGATGAATCTACGATCAGAAATCAGAACCAAGACATAGGTAAAAATAAATCTTCGTGCCGTCACTTGAGCCCCTGGATCAAGTACTGCCTGAAGGCCACCTTCATGTCGTTAGTAGCACAAAACAAATTCCTCTAAGGTTTTGTTACTGTTGTATGTGGGTGTGTAGATAGACAGATATAGATAATATAGATATAAAAAGAGAGATTTGTTTGAAGGAACCGGCTCACATTATGGCAGAAGCTGGCCAATCTGAAATCCATAATGCAAGCTGGCAGCCTGGGCATCCAGGTAAAAGTTGATGTTGAAGTCTTGAGTCTGAAGGCCGGAAACTAAGGCAGAATTTCTACGTTGCAGCCCAGAGTCAGCATTCCTTCTTTTTCAAGAAACCCCCCGTCTTTGCTCATAGCCTTCAACTGATTATACCAGGCCCACCCGCTTTATGGAGGCTACTCTGCTTTATTTATTTATTTAAAAAAATTTTTTTAATGTTTTTACTTGTATTTTTGAGAGAGAGATACAGAGGGCCAGCGGGCAAGGGGCAGAGAGAGAGGGAGACACAGAATCCGAAGCAGGCTCCAGGCTCCGAGCTGTCGGCACAGAGCCCGACGCGGGGCTCGAACCCACGAACCGCGAGATCGTGACCTGAGCCGAAGTCAGACGGTTAAGTGACTGAGCCACCCAGGCGCCCCGAGGCTACTCTGCTTTAAAGTCAGCTGACAGCGAATGTTAATCGCATCTAAACAAATAACTTTATGGCCATATCTGGACTGGCATTCGGTCAAACGACTGGCCACTATAAGCTAGCCAAATTGACACGCAAAATTAGCCATCACGGTCATGTTTTGCTGAACCTTACAACTGAGAGAGAGTGGCTAGTAGGGCTAAAAATCCCTTGCGGACGACGTTTCCCCTCAACTGGAATACATCCCCGAATCCTGCCTATCTGCTTTCTTTAAAAGAGTTGACTTTGTCCCAGAGAATCAGCAAAGCAATTTCAATTTAAATCCCATTTTGTTCTGTGGAATCTAAAGTGCTCGGGATTGGAAGACTTTAAGGTCTAACCAGGGCTTTCTAAATGTCAGAGTATTTGCCTAGCACTATAATGATTTTTTTCTCCATAGTAATGGCCCACAGGGTATACCATCCACGCCTGCGTGCATGATATTTTCCTTTAAGTCAACGTGACTCTTTAATACTATAATTTATCGATAAGGGTCAGCTTTACATTATCGCCACAAATATAGATCCCACAGCAATCGCTGTACATATTTACATAAATAAATATAATGAGAGCAAAATAATGTTTTAAGCGCCTTTGCAAGATACCTGGGAAAGAGTCGTCTGAGCATTGATTTCCCTTTTTAAGACAGGGACCCAAAGCAAGTGTTAGGTATTAAAGACAAATGAGATGCTCCTCTTGACAGAATTTAAGAAACAAAACAAAGGAACAAAGGAAAAAAACAAGAGACAACCCCCCAAACAGATTCTGAACGATAGAGAATAAACGGGTGGTCGCCAGAGGGGAGGTTGGGGGGGGGGGGAGGTGATGGGCGACACGGGCGACGGGGATGAAGGTCTGCACCTGTCACCATGAGCCCCGGGTGACGAATGGAAGGGATGAATCACTATCATGGACACCTGAAGCTAACAGAACACTGTATCTTAACTATAACTGAGTAAAGAAGAAAAGGTTCTCCGTTAAAAAATCGCAATAATTGATGGGATGTTGAGAAACAATAGCCTCTGTACTGCTTTATCCGATGTTGCTTTCCTGGCTGTCTCCATAACATCTGCCGTGGCAGCTGGACATATGCCCTCTCCTTTGGGAGGCGCTGACTTTGGTCTAACGCTAGTTTGTGTGATTTCCGACCACTGTAACCTCAAGGCAGCATCCAGACGTCACCCGGACTTTTCCTGGGATGGGAGGGTCATTACCTACCAGGACAGATCACGTCCTTGGATGTGGATACAAATGAGGAAACTCTGCTCTTTGCCGAGCTGAACGATCCCTGTCGTTTCTACGGACTGATATCATAATGTCGCTTCTTGGGGACACAGAAACCCTGACCCTACGCCCCCCAGATTCCGCTTGCCGGCCTTCCAGAGAGCTGAAGCTCGCTTCTGTGAGAACTGGCTTCATCTCTCTTTGTATCTTCTATGTACACGAACCATACTAGTGAAGCACCGAACCTGACTTCTGACGCTGGCAGGGAAATGACACTTTGGGGACAGTGGCATGCCATTTAACCTCAGGTGATCTGCCCGTCTGGATAATCTTCACTTATACCACTCTCTCTGTGTCCTGATGTTCCAGCCACGCTGGTTTTTTCCTCTATGTTTTTAATGTTTATTTATTTTTGAGAGAGACAGAGACAGAGCATGAGCGGGGGTGGGGCGGAGAGAGAGGGAGACACAGAGTCGGAAGCAGGCTCCGGGCTCCGAGCCGTCGGCACAGAGCCTGACACGGGGCTCGAACCCACACACCGTGAGACCGTGACCCGAGCCGAAGCTGGATGCTTAACTCGCTGAGCCACCCGGGTGCCCCTCTACTTTATCTCATGCCAACTTGTCCCTGCTGTCAGATGCTTCCACATCTGCCTCTACTGCCTGGAAAGATACTTCTCAATTCTTTCGCATACCTTCCTTCTTACTGGTGAAATTCCATTTTCAGTGTCATTTCTTTGGAGACGCTTTCTTTGAATAACCAAAACCAAGGCTTCTCGATCCCACAAGGCTTTGTACCCCGTCGACCCTGTTTATTTGCTTCACGACATTTTCTTTCCCCAAATAATCTTGCTGGCTTACTTGGTTTTCTCTAAAATGCAAGCTACTAGCTGGAAGGGAGCTCATTGCTGTCTTCCTAATACTTGCAAAACATAGTGGGAACTCAGTGTCCGTTTTGTTCAGTGCACGGATGAAATCAAGGCATAGCCTGGCCGTTTGCAGATTTGAAACACTTACTCCCTTAGCCATTCACCCACGCCTCTATACACGCATTAACTCAATGTACTTTATACATTGAAAGTAATACGCGAATTCTTGACTACTGCGGACTGTCCCGCCCCTCCCCTTCTCGAATGTACTCCACTTCGTTGATGTCACTCTTTTGCCCCGTGCTTTGGGCAGAACCGAATCTTCTACGTGGTCTGACCCCGTTACAGGAAGCGGCTAGCCTTCCTATCCTGGGTACTTTACTTCTGTTAATAGAGTCTGCAGCCACATGAGGTTTTTTGGCAGCCTCGTTCTTCTTGCAGTACTTATAAGCTTAATGCCAAAAGGAAAAAAAAAGGCTGAGTTAATAAATGTATGTTTCTGTTAAGCCACATGTCCTTGGGCACCTGGCTTTTTAATACAGATTCAGAGCCTCGTATCCATCGTTGTTAAATTTCATCCCATCCCCTGACAGGTGTTCGTGTCATCCTCGCGTCTCCCAATCTGTGACTTTATTTGGCTGTGCGAGAGATGATTTGCGGAGTTGCTCCTCTGCAAGCAAAGGTTGAGGAGGAACTGAACATAACGAACTCCCTTTCTCTGCTGGATCCGGTGGCGGCCTGAGCCCCAGGAAGGTGAGAACGAAACACCATGGAAATACAGAGATGAAAAAAAAAAAAAAATCACAGCGGGGACTCAGTCAGTTAAGCATCTGACTCCTGGTTTTGGCTCAGCTCATGAACTCGCGGTTCGTGAGTTCGAGCCCCAGATCAGACTCTGCACTGACCGTGCGGGGCCTTGCTTGGGATTCTCTCGCTTTCCATTGCTCTTTGCCCCTCCCCAGCTCTGTCTGTCTGTCTGTCTGTCTCTCTCAAAATAAAAATAAACTTAAAAAAATTTTTAAAATCACAGTAAAAAAAATAAGCCTGCACCATTTTGGTCATCCATTATGGGGCAACAAATGACAGCAAAATACTATGCCATCAATGCTCTCTGCCCTGTGGGTAGAGGGTGCGTATTGATTCGGGCCCGTTTCTACGCTCGGGGACCTTTCTCAGGCGAATTTGGCTCTGCAGTCCGGACTCCGGAATTTCCTTTCTGGGTGATTTTTTTTTTTCTTTTCCATTAGAAATGGCTTATAAAGATAAAGCTTATAAAGATAGCTGGTGCTGAGTTGTTCTTTATGCCTTACCCCCAAGTCGTAGGAATTTGGGGGTCCAGAGATCTTTTCGTTTTGAAATGTCTCCGTCTCTTTTGTTTTAATTACATTTTTTTAATTTCTTTAATTTTTTCTTCATGTTTTATTTATTTATTTTGGGAGAGAGAAAGAGACAGTGCAAGCAGGAGAGAGGCAGAGAGAGAGAGAGAGAGAAAGAGAATCCCAAGCAGGCTCTGTGTTGCAAATGCAGAGCCCGACCCGGGGCTCAGTCCCACGAGCCACGAGACCGTGACCTGAGTGGAGATCAATAGTAGGACGCTTAACCGACGGAGCCACCCAGGCGGCCCTGATTCAAAATTCTTTAAATGGCAGTACAGCTGACACACAGTGTTACATCCGTTTCAGGTGCACCACGCACTGATTCAAAAGCTCCGGGGGTGCCCGGGTGCCTCGGTCGGCCGGTTAAGCGTCTGACTCCGGCTCAGGTCACGAAACTCATGGCTCGTGAGTTCAAGCCTCGTGAGTTCGAGCCCCGCGTCGGGCTCTGTGCTGACGGCTCAGAGCCCGGAGCCTGCTTCGGATTCCGTGCCTCCCTCTCTCTCTGTTCCTCCCCTGCTCATGCTCCCTCTCTCTCAAAAATAAATAAAGATTTAAAAATTAAAAAAAAAAAGAGCTCTGTACCTTGGGCTATGCTCACCGCCAGTGGAGCCACCGCCTGTCCCCATGCAACCCACGGTGTTACGATACCGCTGACTGTATTCCCTATGTGGTAACTTTCATACCACCTGCTCCTTTCACCCACTTTTCCCAGCCCATCTCTGTGTCTTTTAGTTCAGGCTGAGGTCACTCCCGTTTGTACGATTTTCTTTACAACGTAGGTGGTGGCTACGAATCTTGTCGAGGTTAGCACTCCTAGACAAAAAAACCCACATCCACAGATCTCTACAGGAAAGATGTCTCTGCTTTGGGGGGTAGGCACGATCCTGCGGCTCCATACTCGACGTTTTTTGAAGTCATTTTGTCTAGTGCTGAGATCTAGGAGGCACCTCTTTCTATTTATCGGAGGCCCTAACACCCATACTCTTTGCTTGATCTTGACCCGAGGCTATGTTTTGGTGGAACTGCCCCGGATGTATCTTTGTTTCAAGTCTTTCTTCACTTTGATGCCCTAGTACTCCGTAGAGGGGCTGTGCAATAGGAACAATTTTTTTTTTATACCACACGTTGAAAATATTGTCTCTAATTTTTGCTTGAGTATTGAACATTTCCTTCTTTAGACCATCTTTCTTTCCCCCATTTATCACAGGCAGCTAAACGCACACACACACACACACACATACACACACACACACACACACACACACACACACATACACACACACATACACACACACATACACACACACACATACACACACACGCACATACACACACACATACACACACACACACATACACACACACATACACACACATACACACACACACATACACACACACACACACACACATACACACACACACACACACACACATTTGGCGCTTTCTACATTCTTCTGGAAATCTCCTTAATCAGATCCATAAATGCATCAGGAATACTTTTTGTCTGTCCCCTGAGTAAGATAAAGCGATGCCTAACAAAGTGCCATTACGCAACACGGGTCCCCTTTTGTCAAACCTCCAACAACCATTTTCTCACTGCTTTTCCAGCTTCTGTTAACGGCGCCCTTGCTACTCCTCAGCCTGTGCTGTGTCCCAAGGCGGCCACAGCTGGCGACATGGGTTTCAGGCTTTTGTTACGCAGGACACAACTTCTGGTTCTGAGTTCTTTTGGTTCTCGCTCGCTGTGTAGACTTCACCCAAATTTTTATGTCTTAAGCCAACAGCTTATTATTTTGCGGGTTTGCAGGTGGCATTCATTTTTTTTTTTTTTAATTTAAAAAAATTTTTTTTCCACGTTTTTATTTTTATTTTTGGGACAGAGAGAGACAGAGCATGAACGGGGGAGGGGCAGAGAGAGAGGGAGACACAGAATCGGAAACAGGCTCCAGGCTCCGAGCCATCAGCCCAGAGCCCGACGCGGGGCTCGAACTCACGGACCGCGAGATCGTGACCTGGCTGAAGTCGGCCGCTTAACCGACTGCGCCACCCAGGCGCCCCGGTGGCATTCATTTTTTTAAGTTTATTTCTTTTTTTTGAGAGAGAGAGAGAGGGAGAGAGAGAGAGAGAGAATCCCAAGTAGGCTCTAGGCGGTCAGCCCAGACCCTGACACAGGGGCTCGAACACACGAGCCGCAAGGTCGTGACCCGAGCCGAAGTCCAGAGTCAGATTCTTCACCGACTGAGCCAGCCAGGTGTCCCTGCAGAGGTAGCATTCCTGGGTCACATAGTATCAGCGTATGTTCCGGGAAAGCTGAGGCAGCGCGGCGGCGGTTGGAGTTGGGTGCTGTTGGGAGCGCATCCGGGGGTGTGGGTTGGAATCTTGGCTTTTCTTCCATTTGGGGCTCCTTGTGGCCGATTTAGCTTCCTCCCAGCATGAAGGCTGGGTTCCAACGAGTCCCCCCAAAGCAGGCTCCAAAGCAGGCAAAGATGAGAGCTGTTCCGGTCTCGAAGTTAAAGGCTGTCTTCTGCCGCATTCTATCCATCAAAGCAGCTCGTAGGGGAACCCAGATTTCAGGGAAGGGCACATGGATCCCACCTCTTCGTGGGCAGGGAAAGATCCCCCTGTGAAAGAGCACGTGCAGGAGGCCTTGCTGGGACGCCATCTTTGGAAACGCAGCCTGGTTCGTGCGTATGGCTCATACCGTGTCCCAGGCTCTTGTTCTGAGGACTTCCCGTGTAATAATAAGCCATTAAAATTCTCAAAACCCGGTGAGATAGATGAATGTGATCTTCATCATAACGATGAGGAAACGGAGGCACAGGGAGAGTAATTAATACGACGAACTTTACGGGATTAGGAAGTTGGCAGAGGTGGGGACTGACGTCAGGGCAGGTCTGATTTCGGAGCCCGTGTACTTAACCTCTACGGCCTTTGTATTCATCTTCTTGGGGTTCTACAGTGGAATAACACACACTGGGTGGCTTCCACGATAGAAACTTACTTTCTCAAAATTCTGGAAGCTGGGACGCCAAGATCAAGGTGCTGGCCGGTGCAGACCCTGGCGAGAGCTCCCTTCCTGGCTCGTAGACGGCTGCCTTCTCACCGTGTCCTCACGTGGTGGAGAGAGTGAGCTGTCCGGTGCCTCTTCTTATAAATCCGCTAATCCTATAGGATCGGACCTCATTTGCCCCAAATTATGACCTCACGCAACCTAAATTACCTCCTTAAAGGCCCTGTCTCTAAACACAGTCACTTTGGGGATCAGGGTTTGAAGACAGGAATTCCGGGGATACACGATTTCGCCCATATCACTCTCCTGTTTATTCTGATAGAACTTTGTCTGTACGTGATCAGCCCTCTCAAAGGGTGTAAGAGACCATCCTAAGGACAGCACACCTCTTATTTACATGGTACTAATTTATCCAGGCGCTTATTTCATCACGCATTTTTTGAAAGTCTGCTAATTGCCAGGCATTGTTGTAGGTGGCGGCCATATAATGATGAGTAAATCAAGAATTATTCTGACTTTGAAGCAGCTTATCATACTTATTAGGAAAAGGGCTGTTGTGTATTGTAAATGATCATTATCAGGGTTTTCCTGTGTGCTTCGAAGAGGCAATAAAATACACTACTATGTGAGCTTTTAAAGAATGAGGTGGTTAGGGATTTGGCCCAGGGTCCCCCCCCCCAGATTTAAATATGTGCCACCTAAAATAACGATTTAAAAGACGATACAAATGCCGTGGCCTTTCTTCCTCAGTAAACTCCTTCTTCACAAGCACACAAGTCTATTATTTCACCAGCCATCAGAGCAATCGGGCACCTGTCCAGGCTGAGCCCCTCTGACAGCAGGCAGGGGAAGGAGTGTCCACCCTCTCGGCCAAGCACACGGTGTCCACTGGCCCGTGGCAGCAAAGGAGACACCCTGTCTTGATTCCCTTCTCATGACTAAATCTCCATTTCTCTCTGATTGGCCTGAGTTCAAATTGTTTGTGATTCTGACGACGGGCAGATTGAATTGGGTTTGAGGATCCACGAGAGTCTTCCTGGGGGAAATGACATTTAAGAAAAAAGACGAGAAACTCCACCCGTGTGCTGGGCATCCGGGCAGGAGTGCTATGCCAGTTGTCTGTGTTCGGTGCCTGTATTAGTAAATGGAGGGGCAGTGCGGGTGATTATAGCCTAGCCTCTGTCGTTCAGAAGCTTGACTTGAACCCTCTCCCTGAGCACAGTCCACGGTAGGTGTGTGACATTGAACAGATTACTCGATGTCTTGGGGCTTGGGTTCATTTTCCGTAAAAGAAGAAACAAGTGACACCGTTGAGAATCGTCGTAAGATCAAATGGGTAACTCTGAACACAGCGCTTGGCACAGATACGGAGCTCGGTGCCACTGGCTTTTTGCTAGATTGTTGGTAACCTTGTTTGAGGCAGGAAAAGGGAGGGCTTGGGGGAGAGAAACAAGCCTTTACTTACAGCGATAGGCATTGTGTGGAAAGGGTTAACTCAGCCGGTCTGGTGTGCCCAAACCCAGCACATTCCAAGGTCTTCAGGACTGGCCCTTGATCGGCTCCTGGGACATGACCTGTGTGGCCCTGGAATATCTTGTCCGATGAGAGCATCTTTGTGTATATTAACAATGTGATACCGGCAATGAGATGTATGGCCGATTGTTTTTTAAAAAATTTTTTAATGTTTATCTATTTTTGAGAGACAGATCATGAGCAGGAGAGGGGCAGTGAGAGAGGGAGACACAGAACCCAAAGCAGGCTCCAAGCTGTCAGCACAGAGCCCGATGTGGGGTTCAAACCCACGAACCTGTGAGATCGTGACCTGAGCTGAAGTCGGGCGCTTAACCGACTGAGCCACCCAGGTGCTCCTGATTGTTTTTTTTTTTTTTAATAATTTTTTAATGTTTATTTATTTTTGAGAGAGAGAGAGAGACAGACAGGGTGTAAGTGGGGGAGGGTCAGAAAGAGGGAGACACAGAATCCGAAGCAGGCTCCAGGCTCTGAGCTGTCAGCACAGAGCCCGACGCGGGGCTCGAACTCACAGACCACGAGATCATGACCTGAGCCCAAGTCCGATGCCCAACTGACTGAGTCACCCGGGCGCCCCAAAATGATCGTTTTTGTATGCCTGCGTCTTTGAGCATGCTGGTTCACCAGTTTGACATCAGGGTTGAGGGGGTGGCCCACGCGTATGTGACTGACCCCTGATAAAGACCCTAGGCACCAAGGCTTGGGAGAACTTCCGCGGTTAACGATATTTCACACATGTTGCTACCTAGCATGTTGCTGGGAGAATTCTGTGCCCTCCGTAAGCACAGAACAACCACAGGGATCCCACCCTCTGTGTCTGTTTCCTCTGCTGAGTTTAATATGTATACTTTTCACCGGAATAAGCTGTAAGTGTGCTCTTTTGAATTTTTCTAGAGAATCTTGAAATCTAAGGGTGGTCTTGGGGATCTCTGACACAGGCACTGTGCTAAGTGCTTTTTTTTTTTTAATGTCATCTCATTTAATTTAGTCTGGGGGGCTCAGTCAGTTAAGCATCTGACTCTTGGTTTCGGCTCAGGTCATGATCTCGAGGTTTGGGAGTTCTCACCCCACATCGGGCTCCACACTGACAGTGTGGAGACTGCTTGGGATTCTCTCTCTCTCTCTCTCTCTCTTTCTCCCCCTCTCTCTGCCCCTTCCTCTGCTTGCACCCTCTCTCTCTCCGGAAAGAAATAGAATGGAATAAAATAAAAAAAAATAAAATCTTTACAAAAGTAATTAAAAAAAATTAAAAAGATGTACCATACATGTTCTTTGTGTAAAACAAAGCAGATACATATACGTACCTATCTACATATACCTATGTACATATACTCTTATCTTTTATAATTTATATATATGACACATAAATTACGTATTTACCTATGTATATACCCATCTCTCTCTACATTTATCACATCTATCATATGTGTGTGTGTGTGTGTGTGTATGGGTGTGTATATACTATTTCTAGAAGAAGATAAAGAGCAGGGAGGAGCCATTGCCTCAGAAGGGAGACAGAAAAGTCAGAGGTCATATTAGTTTCCCATTGCTGCTTTAAAAAAATTTCTACTCACACGCTGGCTTACACCAGCCCCCATTAGCTTACAGTTCTGGATGTTGGATGTCCTAAAATGGGTCGCCGGGGCCACATTCCTTCTGGAGGCTCTGCGAGAAAAGAAACTTCCAGCTTCTCAAGGGTGCCGCATTGCCTGGCTCATGGCCCTGTGCTCTCTGTTTTCCTTGTCCCGTCTCCTTCCCTGACTCACTGCCACTCTCCTTCTTCCCCCTTAAAAGGACACTTGTGATTGGTCCGGATTCATCTGGATCGTACAGGGTCACCTTCCCATCTCAAAATCCCACGTCTCATCATAGCAGTAAGGTCCCTTTTGAAATGTAAGGTAACATATTACAGGTTGTGGGACGTAGGACTTGAGCATCTCTGGGGACCATTTTTCCTGCACCCACAAGGGTGGACGGGAAGCTTCGTGGTCACGGGAGATGGTTGTCCTTTTGAAATGCTTTGCCATGTGTTGTGGTACGTCACATAAAATCACATGTTTAAAATTTTGACTTTAATTCCAGTGTAAACATACAGTGTTCTGTTCATTTCGGGTGTACAATACAGTGATTCAACAATCCCATGCATTGCTCCGTGCTCTTCAAGATAAGTATGAAGAGGTGAAAGGGAGTCAGATCTTCAGATTTTATTTTATTTTATTTTACTTTATTTTAT
>NW_024412627.1:935616-1004060 GCF_014898765.1 Herpailurus yagouaroundi
TACTTTATTTTATTTTACTTTACTTTATTTTATTTTATTTTATTTTATTTTACTTTACTTTATTTTATTTTATTTTACTTTATTTTATTTTATTTTATTTTACTTTATTTTATTTTACTTTACTTTATTTTATTTTATTTTATTTTATTTTACTTTACTTTATTTTATTTTATTATTTTATTTTATTAAATATCTATTTCTTTATTTAGAGAGGGAGGGGCAGAGAGAGGGAGACAGAGAATCTCACCTGAGCGGAAACCAAGAGTCAGATGCTCAACCAACTGAGCCACCCAGGCACGGCTCCTTTTTTTTTTTTGTAAGTAGACTCCATACCCAGTGCGAAGCCCAAGGACGGGCTGGAACTCAAGACCCTAAGATCAAGACCTGAGCTGAGATCAAGAGTCAATGATTAACCGACTGAGCCACCCAAGCACCCCATCCTCAGCTTTTAAAGTCATATTTGTATTTGATAGGACAATCCCTATATATATGAGTTTTCAAAATCAAAGATGATTTTCATCTAGGTGAAAGTAAGCCTCCTCTCCACCCCAGATGATCCCCAGCTCCTCCCCGAAGCCATTATACTTACTTCTTGTGTATCATTCTGGGGTGTGTGTGTGTGTGTGTGTGTGTGTGTTTTGAGGACAAAAAAGGAGAGGAAAGGGAGGTGGGCACCGCTCTGGGTAAGCACGGTGTGGGGCGGCTGCCGGAAAGTCTTCTGCCTTTGAATCGAGACCTCCTTCTGCTTCTTCGCACGGGTCTGGATCTTCTATTTCCCTAATTTCCCTTGATGGTGAACCCAACGTCACCGTCGCATTAGATGCTGGCGTGGAAACCAGGCCGAACTGTCCCGCGGGCCCCGGATCTGGGGGGAAGCAGGCGGTACCGATGCGGCAGGGGTTAACGGGGGCGGAGGTATGGCCTCGGTGGGCACGGCCCCCTCTGCCTGTCGGCCGGGCCGAGCCTGGCGGCCTGGTGCCACTGCGTGTGCAGCTGGGTGCTGGAGGTGGGGTGGGGAAGGAGACTCCTGGCTGGCCGCTGGCCTCAGGAACATACTGCGCATCTTCCAGGAGGGCGCCCGCCTTCGGCTGCGTATTTATGCCTAGGCTCGTGTTCCAAGAAAATCCTATGACCAGCCAAAGCGTGATTTCCCTGGGAACCGGAGGGGCCTGAGGCCGTCAGCCTGGCCGGTCTGGGACCTCCCTGGGCTGTTTTCTAAGCAGCCCACAGCCACGAGGCGGGAAAACACAGATGATCCATAGCTCCCTGGCTTTCTCTCCCTTCTGACATTCTTATTTCCAGTCTGTGGATTCACCTCCTCCTCGTACCAGGAGAGACCTTTCCAGAATGGGGAGACCCGCACCTGCCCCTTGAGTGAGCGAGGCTTCCCACTTCCAGAGCCCAGCAGGAAAGCAGTCTGAGACGGCACGATTGCAGTACGTGTGCCAGAAAGATGCCGGCACGCGGAGCAGAAGGCTGTGTTGTCACACAATCCATTTTCATGGGGACTTTGTCTGTCCCCCAGGCACGCAGCAGAGGGAAGCGACTGTGGAACTGTAATCACAGAGGGAAATCCTCATCTCGCCAACCCCCTTTGTTTTATAGCTGAGGAAAGTCCCCAGCGGCAAGGTGGCTCCCACGATGTCATGTGTCCCGTTTAGGAACCAGGGTGGGCACGAGACGTTTCTGGTCGTGTTTTCGGGTCTCGGAACACTGGGATCCGGCCTGTCCATTTGACATAGCGTCTTCCTCTGCTGTGGGGGGTGGGGGTGGGGGGGGAAGGCGGCGGATCCCAGCTTTGTCAAGCATTATGAAGCGAATTGGGTACTCTGAGTGGCACTTTTAAAGGTGATCATGATTATTTCCCTGTCTGTGATGGATCACAAAGGGGGTTCCCCATCCAACACTCCCACAAGATGTTGGAACAAAAGGGATGAATAGAGTACAAGTTTGGCTCCTTGCTGGCATTTGAAAGCCCTCGTTTGGGAGTAGGATTTATTAAATATTGTAATCAGTTCACTGTCGCCTGTTGAAACATTTGTTTTAATGGGCTTGTTAAATTTAGATTATGTTAAAAAGAGAAAAAGAGAGAGAGAGAGGGAGAAAGACATTTCCCTGTCTCTGAACTCTAGGGCTGCCACATCATGATAGTATATGAATTCAAGAAATAGCTCCCAGCCGTGATAATTACCCCCATTGTGGAGAAAAGAGGATGACATTTCGGGATGATTCGAGATGATTCAAGAGGACGTTTCGTTTTGTAAACAGTCTTCTGATCAAAGCCTGTTCTTACTTTGGAGAGAGCAACATAAACTTTTTCCTACCTTCCTTCCTTCCTTTATTTCCTGAATGATACTTTAAGTTGATTTTAATTATCCAAGTAACATAAGATATTAACATGTGTTCTATTAACATGACATTAACAGCTTCTATTTGTTGATGGCTTACTATGTGCTAGGCATCTTTCTAAACATTTACTTGCATTCGTGCTTTAAATCTCTACAGTGCTCAGCAAAGCAGATAGTATTATTATCCCAAGTTCCACATGAGGAAAGGGGGGCACAGCGAGGTTGAGCAGTGTGCCTAAGGTCACACAGCTAGTTGTCGGCAAAGCCGGGATTCGAATTCAGGTGTCGGCCACTAAAGATTATGCACCTCCCTGACCACTAGGCTACATTGCGTGTGTACCCATTCTCCCATAAGATTAAAACATGTTTCATGTTAGCCTTATGCTAACCTCTCTTTTGATCACCAGTCCAATCTCGGTCTCTTCTCCCCATACCCAGAGGTAGCAATTATCAGCTAGGGAAGTATTTATCACATGTATGAAAACAAACAGAGTCTCTGTGCATCTTATTATTAATATTAAAAAATATTCCATTCTGGGGGCACCTGGGTGGCTCAGTCGGTTGACCATCTGACTTCGAATCAGGTCATGATCTCACAGCTCGTGAGTTCGAGCCTCGCGTCAGGCTCTGTGCTGACTGACAGCTCGGAGCCTGGAGCCTGCTTCGGATTCTGTGCCTCCCTCGCCCTCTGCCCCTAACCCACTCGCATTCTGTCTCTGTCTCTCTCAAAAATGAATAAACATTAAAAAAATTTTTTTTAAATATTCCATTCTGTTTTGCTTAGCTATTCCCCTCCTAATGGGTATTAAGGTTGTCCCTAGTTTCTCATGAAAGTAAATAATGCTGAGGTAATGTGCAGGCGTATCTCCAGGGCAGCTCCCAACAATGGAGATCGCTTAGTGTTCGCAGAAATTGCCAACTTACATTCTTCCCCGCTGTACCTGCAAGTTATGGATTCTTCAGAGCTTTGCCATCAGTTTTCCTAATTAAAACTGGAAGGGGAGGGCTTTCCAACCTCAGGGTAAAGACGCGAGTGCTTGTCTCTCTCCTGCCATAACAGTTAACCACCCAGTCTGGTTCTCTCTGCACCTGCTGTCTTCAGTGTCATCCAGCTGAGCCTCCTAAAGACCGAGTTGAGGTTTCCCTTCATTCTCAGGAAAATGTAGCCAGAATAGGATGTTCAAGTTTCTTCTCCATGTTGAGGCCTGGAGACAAGAGCCAAGGTGTAGCTGTTGAGATTTCCAGGATGTGGGACGCCGCCCCGCCTCCTGGTACCTCCCCCCCTCACCCCCGCCCCGCCATCCAGATAGAAACTATGTGCCTTTGAGAAACAAAGTCAAAACCTTCTTTTGTTTTATTTATTTCTTCCGATAGCTGGTCCTTCATTTAAGAAATAATGAATGAGAGCTTTCTTTCTTTTTTTTTTTTTTTTAATACATGAAATTTATTGTCAGATTGGTTTCCATACAACACCCAATGCTCATCCCAACAGGTGCCCAATGAGAGCCTTCTATATGCAGACACAGTACAGGGTCTGGGGACACAAAATGAGCAAGGTAACCCTCCTGCACCCCCCTCCCCGCCCCCCGGCTTCATAGAGCTTCATAGCTTCGTATCACTGTGATTTTCCCAGGTTACAGACTCAAATGTTCCCTCTACTTTGTATCAATCGTTGCCCCCCTACCTCCCAAGAATTTCGCCTTGATCCTAGGCTATGTGTCTGGGGGCCTGTTGCTTTACAGACCACCAGTTCCCATCTCTGGGAGTTGGATAGGGCCTCCCACCTCCAAACCTATTGTGGGAATTCTCCAGGACATGTAAGACTATTTTAGAAAGACTCAAGGTCTGGAGTCACTGTTACTGTGTCACTTCTGTTTAAACAGTAGTTCAGGATAGACTGGCCCTAATTCTCTCTTTTTTTAATGTTTATTTACTTTTGAGAGAGAGAGAGAGAGAGAGAGCGAGAGCACGCATGAGCAGGGGAAGAAGGGCAGAGAGAGGGGAGACACAGAAACCAAAGCAGGTTCCGGGCTCTGAGCTGTCAGCACAGAGCCCGACGTGAGGCTTAAACTTAGGACCCTCGAGATCACGACCTGAGCCGAAGTCGGACTTAACCCACGGAGCCACCCAGGCGCCCCTTTCCTGATCGTCTTGTATTGCTGTTACTGTGAGTAATAAACTCTCCTTGATTTCTGGCCCAGAAGTCTTGTGTCTTCTACCACCATGCATGGCAGGCTAACTTGTTAGCTTGCAAGGAGGGAATATCTCAGACATTTCCGAGTTATTGATACATTTATTTATCCATCCGATAAATATTTATTGGGTGTATTACCTGTCAGATGGTAGGGATACAGAGGTGGAGCAGGTCCCTGCTCTCAGGGAGCTTCAATCTGGCGAAGCAGGCGTCGTCAAAGAGGAGCATTTACAGCTGGTGAAATGTGCGAGGAAGGGAATGAATGCTGTGCATTGGCATCGACGGGTTTCCAAAGGAGAGGGTTGTGACGGGGGGCCCGCCTGCAGAGCTGGCCACATAGGTGGGAATTGAGAGATGACACGGTGGCCGTCGTTCAAACACTCAAAGAAGCGCAAGTATGAGGACACGGAGTTGGGAGCGAGCGGGAGCGGAGAGTCGAAAGTGAGAAGGGGCCGAGAGGAGACACAAGACACGAGGCCAGAGGAGTAGGGGCGAAAGCAGGAAATACAGGCCCTCGAGGCCACGGTGTGGAGGTTCTGTTTTATTCAAAGTGAAAGTGAAAATCACGGAAGAGTTAGAGGAGGCAGGGGGCAGGGAGGGGCTGGGGTCTGAGCTACATAATCAGATTGTATGTATTACATACAATAATAATAATATAAAAAAAATCCCTGATTTACATCTTATAATAATAAGACAGGAGCCGGAGGGCTTCCTGGAAGGTGTCTGGACCGTCCACCGGCATGTCTGGGCCCCATGTGAATTTCGCCCGGTCCCCTCCTCCACCCGGTGAGCGTGTTTCTGACCAGTCTGGCACACTGTCGCCTTCTCCTCTCTCACTGCCCCTGTGTTGCCAGGCAACCCACAGTGCCTCTCGCCCCAGTGCACAGGGGACAATGGGTTTGCAGCTTAGGGCTTGAGAAGGGTGAAGAGTGAATCCCAAACCAGAAATGTGGGCAACCCTTCAGAAAGTGCCTTTGTTCCACGGGGAACGGAAAAGGATTTGCAACAGACAAAAAGGGAAGATATACCGTTTGTCGGGGAGGGATCGCAAAACCATCCATAAGCACTGTAGCCTGAAGCATTAAAATCAACAGCACGGACATGTTTGATGGAACAAGACGGCGAGGCATACGGAAACCAGAATGCGGCGAAAGGAATATCTATCGAGAAAAGAGTGATTGACTGAACAGGGGCTTATGCGTACGGCGATGGGACATGATGCAGCCACATGCGGAGAACTAGTAAAATAATGTGTTCAGTATGGGTCAGCTTAGAGCAAACATTGGAAGTATGTGTTCGTGTGTTTGCGTACATGTACCCGTGGAGGCTGGTGCGGAAGACTGCGTTCTCAAGTGTTGATGGGGGGGTGGTTCTCAGCCCCGGGTGAACGCTGAAATCCACTGGCAAAATCCCCCCCGCCCCCAATGCCACATAGTTTAATCCTGGGAAATTACATATTAAAAAAAATTTTTTTTTAATTTATTAATTTTTGAGACACAGAGTGTGAGTGAGGGAGGGGCAGGGAGAGAGGGATCCCAAGCAGGCCCCAGGCTCCAGGCTGTCAGCACCGAGCCTGACACGGGGCTGGAACTCATGGACCGCAAGATCATCACCTGAGCTGAAGTCAGCCGCTTAGCTGACTGAGCCAACCAGGTGCCCCTGGAGTTACATATTTTAAATAAAATCTTTACTTTGGAACAAGGTTAGGTTTTACAGAAAGGTTTTTGCAGAGATAACATAGACTATCTGACCCTATTGTTAATATCTCGTGTAACCACTTGTCAAAACTAAGGAACTGACATTAGTACATTACTATTAATTAACCCCAGACTTCATTGGTATTTTGTTAGTTGTGGTTTGTTTGTTTGTTTGTTTGTTCCGTTTTTTGGGACGAACGTCCGTTTGCTGTTCCAGGATCCAGTTCAGGATGCCATGTTGTTTTTTTGGCATCAGGCATCCTGAGCCTTCTCTGGTCTATGTCAGTTGCCCTGTCTTTCCTGGGTTTTCCCGACCTTGATAATTTTGAAGAGTACTGGTCAAGTATTTTGTTTGATGTCACTCGATTTGGGTTTGTCCCATGTTTTTCTTGGATGACAACAAGACCGTGGACGTTGGGGAATAAGACCAGAGGTGATGTGCCCTTCTCTTTCCATCGCTGGGATGTATGTATATGGTACCAACACTCACTGGTGACGTTAACTCTGATCGCCTGGCTAAGCGGGTGTCTGTCAGGTTTCTCCAGTAGAAGTTACTGTTTTTCCTTTTCTGTCCTCTGTTCTTTGGAAGTGAATCGCTGAGTGCAGCCCACATTTGAGGACGGGGAGGTTTAAGCTTGACCTCCTGGACGGCGGAATATATACCTATATTATTTGCAATTCTTCTGCGGAGAAGATTTGTCTCTTCTCTCTCATTTTTAAAACACTTATTTGTATCAGTCCCTTATTTATTTCAGTCACTTATTTATATCAGTATGAACTTGTGAATATTTATTTTTACTTCGGGTTATAATCTACCACCGGATTATTTTGTCACCCAAATTGTTCTAGCCCCGGCCATAGGGCGTTCTCTCCGGTTGGCTTCTGTATCCCTGTGGCATGTCCCTGTTACTGTTTTTTGTTTGTTCGGTTTTCTGTTTATTATTATTATTTTTTTTTTTAGCGCTTCCTTACTTTCTGGAACCATAAGATATTACAATCTCATCTTGTATATTTGCTGCCCCAGCCATAGAATCGGTCTCCTCTCTAAGAAGGATACTTAGAAGCCAAGATCTGGGCAGGGGTTTGTCCTTGCTACAGGACTGCCACTGTTTCTGGGACTTCTCTGAAGACAGAACTAGGGAAGATATGCCTAGAACCCATGTATGCACATAAAGCATAATTATTTCTCTTTCTTTATGTCTTTATCATCTATCTACTACTTAGTCTCTATTCTCTCTATGGGTATATGCATACAGATATATTCTCTATATACGCTGTCTATATATACACACGTATATGTTCATAATAGGTATACATATACATATTTATAATTTATAAAAAATATATAATTAGATATATGTAATTTTTAAAATTTAGGGGTGCCTGGGTGGCTCAGCCGGCTGCCTCAGGGCATCATCTCATGGCTTGTGAGATCGAGCTCTGCATCAAGCTCTGTGCTGACAGAGCAGAAACTCCTTGGGATCTTCTGTCTCCCTCGCTCTCTGCCCCCCCCCCCTGCTTGCATGAGTGTGTGTTCTCTCTCTCTCTCTCTCTCTTTCTCAAAATAAATAAGTAAACATTTTTTTAAAAAAAGACTTTAAAAATTAAACACAAGGGGCTCCTGGGTGGCTCAGTCGGTTAAGTGTCCGACTTTGGCTCAGGTCACGATGCCACGGTTCGGGGGTTCAAGCCCCGCATCGGGATCTATGCTGACAGCTCAGAGCCTGGATCCTGCTTCAGATTCTGTCTCCGGCTCTCTCTGCCCCTCCCCGCCTATGCTCTGTCTCTCTGTCTCTAAAATAAATAAACACTAAAAGTAAACTTAAAAAGACGATTAGTATCTAGATGAAAGTCTTCAAACGTAATCAGACCTCTAGCTAAGGGCTCTCACCCTTGGCACTGTTGTTATTTGGGGCTAAATAGTTCTTGGTTTGAAGGCTCTAGAATGCAGGATAGGATGGTTAGCCACATTTGGGCAATCTTGGTCCACTGGATGCCAAAAGCAGCCCCTCCCCCAGCACGACAGGGCAGAATGTCTCCGCGTATTGCCAGGTGTTCTTCGGGGACCAAGTAGCCCCTGACTGAGAACCGTTACAAAATTAACCGTTTGTAACTAACAAAATGCTACATGCTGGTTTCAGTGTATGAAGGAAATTGTGATGGATCTTTCAAAAAATACCCCAACTCATAGTTCTCGTAGTCACTGGATGGCCACGAACGGGTCTGATGAAGATGTAGGGTGAGCGGGTATAGGTCTAGGGAGAGTGTTCCAAACCGACCCAATATTTTGATAATGGATTAAGAAAACGCGGGGCGCCCGGGTGGCTCAGTCGGTTGAGCGTCCGACTTCGGCCCGGGTCACGATCTCACTGTCCATGAGTTTGAGCCCCACGTCGGGCTCTGGGCTGACGGCTCGGAGCCTGGAGCCTGTTTCCAATTCTGTGTCTCCCTCTCTCTCTGCCCCTCCCCGTTCATGCTCTGTCTCTCTCTGTCTCAAAAATAAATAAACGTTAAAAAAAAAAAAAGAAAATGGTTTCTTATTCTTATATAAGACAGCTGTCACTGCAAACCATACTCTCGTCTTCTAATGCCTTGTGAAGTGGTGAAGAATACCCAGAAGGAGGTAGTTTTTGCTGCCAACATACCAGTTTTTAGGTACATTCTTTTCAGGTTTAAAACAATTTTTTTAATGTTTATTTATTTTTGAGAGAGAGAGAGATAGCACGTGAGCAGGAGATGGACAGAGAGAGAGGGAGGCACAGAATCCAAGGCAGGCTCCAGGTTCTGAGCTGTCAGCACAGAGCCCGATGCGGGGCTTGGACTCACGAACCGTGAGATCACGACCTGCGGCAAAGCCAGATGTTTAACTGACCGAGCCACCGAGGCGCCCCTCTTTTCAGGTTTTAGATCAGTTTCCATATTGTCGTGGGGTAAACCTGAACCACCTTCCGAGTACCAGCTACTTCAGGGAAGTCCCATTTGATTCCAAGTGGAAGAGGACTCCACCCAAACTGGCTTGCGCAAAATCCAAGTTGGCTCACATCCTAGAAAATCCGTGGGGGATGTGTTCAGGCATGGCTGGATCCAGGGGCCAAGCAAAGAATCCAGGGTTTTGCTTTGTCTCCATCTTTCAGTTTTAGTATTGCGTCGGTTTCATTCTCAGGCTCAGTGACTCCAGGCTCCCCCTCAGAAAGCAAGATGAATACAGCAGCTCCTCTTTACATGCGATCACGTTCAGTCTCAATGGGAAAGCACGACTTGCTTGTCTCCAGAAGCAAAAGACTCTCTGTTTCTTTGTTTTGCTTTGTTTTGTTTTACTCTGTTTGGGTCACAAGGCTCCTCACATGCCCGTTCTGGAGACAGTCCTGGTGCAGGGGTGTGGGATACATTGATTGACTTAGGTCTAGTTTATGTGCTACGGTGTGATGGTTAACTTCTGGGTCCCTTAACTGGCTACCGGGTGTCCAGATTAAACATTGTTTCTGGGGAAGAGCTACCGAATCAGGACGTGCATTTTCACAACATTCCTCCATCATCTGTACGCACGTGGAATGATTTGTATACGCGATACTGTTTGAGAATCTGCTATTGCTCCACTGTTCTCATCCCCAGAAGCAATTCAAGCCCATCTGCGGAGAGGCAATAAAACACGTTTTTCCAAGCCCCACTCTGAAATATTCGAATGAATGGGATAGGACCTTGGATAGGATCTCTGTAATGATAATTATTTAAAACGTTTATTTATTTATTTTGAGAGACAGAGAGAGACTATGTGTGTGCATGTGAGCGGGGGAGGGGGAGAGAGAGAGAGAGAGAGAGAGAGAGAGAGAGAGAGAGAGAGAAGCACTCTCTGTGCTGTCAGCACAGAGCCCAATGCAGGGCTCAAACTCACAAACCATGAGATCATGACCTGAGCTGAAACCAAGAGTCGGACACTTAACCGACTGAGCCACCCAGGCACCCCCCCCATCAGTAATTTCTTTTTTTAAAAAAAAACAAGGTTTCCAGGTGATTCCAATGTACAGCCAAGGTTGAGAACCATAGTTATAAGAGGAAGAGTTTGCTCTCAGAAGGCCCCTCAGGTTAAATTTCAGCTACAACATTTATTAGCTCTGTGACTTTGGAGAAGCTATTTAACACCATAGCTTAACTAATCTGTAAAATAGACCTATATCTAAAATACTATTTCTAGGCAAATGGGGTAAATGGAGCTCCTGGTGGTTTGGGTACCTCGTGTCTTATTTTCTGGAAAGAGCTGTTCTGCGAGCTGCAGTTAAAAAACCTGCTTGCCAAATGGAGCTAAGGAAGCCAAGAGCAAAAACTCAGTTTTTATTAAGTAAAACACTGGCCAAGAGGATTTCACTTGCTGAGGATCCTGGGTCCCACTTGCTCCTGAGTCTGGTAAGGCCAGCTTTTTTTTTCTTTTTTTTCTTTTAACGTTTATTCATATTTGAGAGACAGAGAGAGACAAGGCATGAGTGGGGGAAAGGGCAGAGAGAGAGAGGGAGACACAGAACCCGAAGCAGGCTCCAAGCTCTGAGCCATCCGCACAGAGCCCGACGCGGGGCTCGAACTCACAGACCGTGAGATCATGACCTGAGCTGAAGTCGGACGCGTAACCCACTGAGCCACCCAGGCGTCCCAAGGCAGCTTTCTAAAGCAGAGTCTGGTCGGGTTGCTTCCACTCCTAGATCCTACAGTGGCTCAAACACCAGCTTTCCTTTCTGTGAGTAAATCGGAAGGGGCTTTATGCAACAGCGAGCGTGGATGCCAAGTTAGAGGGAGGTACCGTTCTTCCATGAAAATTTCCTGAGTCTTACTCCTCATTAGGTGCACACAGTGATGAGGCCAGCGCGACAAGCCTAATAGGCAAGGGAAACTGTTGGCTTTCAAGCTGGATTGTCAATAGGCCTGTTTGATACGGCTGCGTTTCTGACCTAATCAGCTGCAGGCGGCCTCTCCGCGGAGCTCCCTGGGGGCATCGGAGCAAGCAATATTTCACAATCTAACAGCTGAAATCAGCTCACATCTCACAGAGCCGGAGCCTGAAGAAAAAATAACGTTGGAAGAGGCTTGCACATGCAGAGAAGAACCTTCTGGATGGTGGTCAAGTGTGTTTGCGGAAGCAGGCCGCTGCCTGTCGGGCAGTGCCGGGGTGATGTTTGTGAGGACGGGTGCATCTAAATTCGAATGACACCTTCAGGCCACTCAGCCTTCGGTTATTTTCCCGGAGAACGGTCACGTGGAGAGCTTTCGCCCAAGCATGGCGGGAAACTGAACGTCCGCTTGGCTCATGCCTCGGCCTTGGTTGAATATCATCATCCAGCCTGAGATGCTCTGCTGTGGCTGTGTTTGACTTGGGCACAGAAGGGGCCGCGTCAAATATTTTTGTAGTAGTGAGGATGTTTTCCGGTGCAATCTCCTGAAAACCTAAACCTACTGGATTAGCTATGGAGTTTAGGGGCTCCCATACGAAGCCTGGAGTCGTTAGGTTGCAGGCATTGTTTGATGAGGATTCTTCTTCAATCTTTGTCATCCTGCAGGCTTGTGCTCCTGACTGTGTCCTCAAGGATAAGGCCAGGGACCTGAAGCAGGTCTAGACTTCATATCCGAGCCTGCAAGAGCCTCTCTTTTCCCAAGCGTAAAGAGTCCCGAGTGTCACTCTGATCGGTATAACTTAGTTGGCCCTCCTGACTCTAAGGCACTTATGTCCAGAGGGGATGGCATTATGCTGATCAACCCAAGTAGAGTCAATTTCGCCCAAACCACATAGCAACTTTTCGATAAGATAAACGGCCACTGGGAAGGAGGCCAACATTTACTATATAGTTATTTTCTCTCAAGGCCCTAATAGATTGTTGTTTTTTTTTTAATTGGAGAGAACTTGAGCAGGTACAAGTTAGATTTTGAAAGAGGCTTAATACCGACTCGGCGTACCTTAGAATCGCCTCTCAAAGTGAGGCACATGAATATCCAGGTGAATCCCTGACGATTATCTCATGCTGGCAAAAAGCTCTTTTATTTTTTATTGAAATTTTTAATGTTTATTTCTGTTGAGAGAGAGAGAGAGAGAGTCGGGGGGAGGGGCAGAGAGAGAGGGAGATACAGGATCCGAAGCGGGCTCCGGGCTCCGAGCTGTCAGCACAGAGCCTGATGCGGGGCTCGAACTCACAGACTTCTCCAGTAAGACCACTTCCTCTACTGTGGATGTCTGTTTCAGAATTTCCCTTCCTTTCCATTGCACGTACCTCTTAGTCTCAAGTGATGTTACGGCCTCATATGTCTTGGGCAAATCGGACGTCAATACACGAAGGTTTTCATGAACTCCCCACAAATCTACTCCTACCTGTTTTCTCTTGTTAGACTTTCTTCTTGTTAGGGTGGAGGAAATAGAGGAGAAGCAAGAGATGGGGAGCCAGTAGCTAATGGGCATACAGTTTCAGTTTGGGATGAGGCACATTTCCGGCAGATGGATGGCGGTGATGGTCGCACAGCAGGGTGAATGTCCTTAGTGCCATAGAACTGAATATTTCGAAGTAGTTAAAATGGGGGCACCCGGGTGACTCAGTCACTTGAGCAGCCGACTCCTGGTTTCGGCTCAGGTCACGATCTCATGGTTCGTGGGTTCTAGCCCCGCGCCAGGCTCTGTGCTGACAGCATGGAGCCTGCTTAGGGTTCTCTCTCTCTCCCTCTCTCTTTGCCCCTGCCCTGCTCATGCTCTCTCTTTCTCTCAAACTAAGTAAATTAACTTCGGAAAATAAAATAAGATAAGATAGTTAAAACGGTTAAAACGTTGTGTGATAGATCTGTGGACCACAATAAACATGTTTATTAATTGCAAGGGGAAAAGTAGTAAATTTATACTAAAGAAAATGGATAGAAACCACAACCACAGAAAGAAAAAGAAAAAGGTGGCGTGAACATGCTTATTTCACGTTCTCACTTTTAGAGTAATTCTTTATGCGCTGGGTTTTATTTCCTCCTGTTTTACTAAAGACTTTGCAGCAGGGCGCCTGGGTGGCTCAGTTGGTTCAGTGCCCAACTTGGGCTCAGGTCGTGATCTTGCAGTTCGTGAGTTCTAGCCCAGCATTAGGCTCTGTGCTGACGGCTCGGAGCCTGGAGCCTGCATCAGATTCTGTGTCTCCCTTTCTCTCTGCTCCTCCCCCACTCACTCTCTGTCTCTCAGAAAATGAATAAACATTAAAAAAAAACAATAAAAATTTAAAACAAGAACTTATCAGGACTCTACTTCTGGAACTGGAAACACAACAAATATGTACTATCTGTCCCTTTAAAGAGGTGTTGTGGACTCCGGACCCAGACAATTAAACATGCATGTCTGGACCTCGGCTTTCAGGTCTGAATTGGAGACGTGAACGTAGAAGAGAGCGTGGAGTGCAAATGACATGAGTATCTGGACAGGGCTCTGAGGTGTCCTGACATGGAGAGGTCAAGCAGAGAAGTGCGAGGGGAGAAAGGAATTTGACAAGAGGCAGCCAGCGTGACTGGGGGAAACCCAGAAGAATATAGCATTCCAACAGCTCAGAGAGGCATTGCAGAGTCAGCTGGGACCTCTGTGCCCCCTGGATTTGGCAACATGGCGAGGTGGGGAGAGCCTCGGTGATTTTAAATCATGTCAGTGACGTTGCGAAAATATAACTAGATTGAAGTAAAATGAAAAGAAAAAGAGACGTGTGGAAGTTGATCCACACATCTATCCTGCAAGAATAGACAATGTGTTCAAGAAGTTCTGCTCTGAAGTCGGGGCACCCGGGTGGCTCGGTAGGTTGAGCATCCGACTTCTGCTCAGGTCATGATCTCGCAGTGCGTGGGTTCGAGCCCTGCATCCGGCTTGCTGCTATCAGCCTGTCAGTGCAGAGCCCGCTTTGGATCCTCCGTCCCCCTCTCTCTGCCCTTCCCCCACTTGTGCTCTCTCTCCCTCTCAAAATCAATAATTACGTAAATAACATTAAAAAAAAAAGGTTTGCTCTGAAGTAAAGACATAACACGTTACAGGAAGGGATCGTGGATATGTAACCAAACATTTTTGTAGAATTATAACACACACAGATGAAAGCAGGAATCATAGGTGTGTAAATCAAACATCTTACACGGAGTGAACATACCTGTGTAAGCACTCCACAAATCATAAAACAGAACACTACCAGTATCTCGGAAGCCCATTATAGACTCTATGTTTGCATTCTGATACTAACAAGTTTGAACAATTTCTCCCTTCTGATGGTAAATTTTACAGGTCCACCTGGCTCAGCCAGGGTACAGAGATAGTTGGCCAAGCATTATTCTAGTTGTTTTTGTGAGGGTGTTCTGAGATGAAATGAACATTGAAATCAGTGGGCTTTGAGTAAAGCAGATAACCCTCCATTATGTGGGTGGGCGTAATCCAATCTCTGAAGACCTTCATAGAAACCAAGACTGACTTCCCTGGAGGAGAAGAGAATTCTGTTCGCAGAATGCTTGTGGATTCCAGCTGTGACTTTTCCCCGGGTCTTTAGCCTGCTGGTCTACCTTACAGATTTGTTTTGTTTTCTTTTGGACTTGCCAGCCTCCACAATTGTATAAGTGAGATGATCCCTTTAAAAACTCCCTCTCCCATATTTGTGTCTATATTTACATTTACTTTTCTTGATCTCTACCATCGTCATGATACAAACCACCATCACTTCCCGCCAAAACATTGGTAGCCAGATAGTAAGTATTCTTTCAACCCTTCCTCCCTGGACAAATCAGAGATATTTGTAAAGATAAGACCACGTCCCCCTCCTGCTTAAAATAAAGACTCAAAATAAAACGCAGGTGTCCTGCCAAGGCTTGCTAGGATGTGGAAGAGGAAGACACACACTGCTTGCCATTCTCTGTAGGGCACCTGTTTATTCTTCGGCCCCAAGTTACACAGCAGTGTGGGCCCCTGTTGCCCTATCGTCACTACTGTTTTCTAAAGAAAAGCCAGACGCCGAGGTTCTTTGGTCTTCATACTCCTCATCAGGGTTTTCAAGGGTCTCTCAGGTTTTGCTCCTCTTTCTCTCTTCCCTTCACTCCTATCTGCATTTCACCCTCCAGCATTGGTAATCTAACTCAATTTAATTTCCAATGTGCATCAGGCTATTTCCCACCTTCATGTGTTTGCATCTGCTACGCCTTCTGCTCAGACTTCCCTGCACCTCCCACCCCTTCCTTCCCCTGGCTGAGATGGTAGCATACCACTGACTCCGTGAAAACTTCTTCGACACCCCCCGCCCCCATCAAGAGGAGTCGGTTGCCTCTCCACGGGGCTCCATGCTTCCCCATGATAGCTATCGCCTGTCATGGTGCCCTTCAATTATCTGCCAGTAGAGTGTGAACTAACTTCCCGAGGACACAGATGGCATCTTTGATCCCTTTGTCCTCACTCAGTACAGAAATTGCCATGAGAGTGCTTGAGCCCTGGCCCTAGGTTCTGCCAGGCTCCCCCCGTGGATTTCACCAGGCTTCTGCCACTGTCCAAGGTGCTGGCCACCTTGCTCTGCCTGCATCCAGCCAGCCTTCCTTACCAGAGCTACAGGCTGATGCTCTGCCTCCGTTCCCAGTGCCAGGTCCGTAGATGGGGTTCCCTGCTCACTTGGTCCTTGTGTTTCTAGGACCTGCTACTATCTTGGCTGTTGGGATTAGGTTTATGGCTCAGCATCAGGCCTCAGTTGTTTACTTGTACCTCTAGGGTCAGTATCTGCAACCAGATCAGGGTTGGGTTTTTTTTGTTTGTTTGTTTTTGTTTTTTTTTTTTTTTTTTGGTATCTGCTCTGACCTGAGTGTAAGTCTCCTGTCTGATCCTGGTCAGTGCACTTCTCCCTGATCCCTGCATCAACCCATGTGCCAATCCTCACACCTTTCTCCACCTCTCTTGATATGTGATACCTGTTCTCACCCCCGAGAATGTGCGAGAAATAGTCTCTTCATTTCTTTCCTTATTAGGGGCAGGTCTTTGAACGGGATCAAGTTCAGGTTAAAAGCGCAGACTGTATATTCCCTCAAGCCTACGTTTAAACCCTACCTCCATCATTAACTAGCAATGCAAAGTTGGGCAAGCTGCTAAGGCCTCTGAAGCTTGATTTCCCCCATCTGAAATTAGGAATTCTCATAGGGTTATTAGGAAAACTGAAGCGAATGTGTTGAAAAGCGCTTGGTTACGTATCACTTATAGGTAATAAGTTATGCATTAGTATTGTTTCTTTTATTAGTAGGAAACAATAGTGTGGCAGTAACGTCACTCATTGTCCCAGTCTGAGCTCTGCGTATCGTTCTCCCCACAGAGCACCCCCCAGCTTCTCCTATTCTCTCCCAACAGATGCTTTTGCTGCTAATAAATCCTGCCTGTGGTATCACAGTTCACTGCAGCATCTGGCTTGGAATCGAGACATCAACACATGAATCAGACAGGATGAGAGGAGGAGGAGGCTGAAGACGTAGGCTCCAACTACCTTGGTGACAAGGAACCGAAGAGAGAAAGAACAGAGGATTATAATAAGATCTGGAGGTTTTGCTTTTCTGCTAAGTGGGGTGGGTTTAAACTTCTCCTTGTGTTCACCGCCCACTCAAGGTTAGGTAGACAGCTTCTGAGAGGGGCAGCCAGTTGGGAGTTTGGCACCCCAGAGGGAAAAGTTTGCAAATGCGCTGTGCCGTCTGACGTCCAGGCTGAAGAAGGGAGGAGAGAAGGAAGGAAGGAAGGCGAAAGTAAAAAGGAAGAGGGAGGGGCGCCTGGGTGGCGCAGTCGGTTAAGCGTCCGACTTCAGCCAGGTCACGATCTCATGGTCCGTGAGTTCGAGCCCCGCGTCAGGCTCTGGGCTGACGGCTCGGAGCCTGGAGCCTGTTTCCGATTCTGTGTCTCCCTCTCTCTCTCTGCCCCTCCCCCGTTCATGCTCTGTCTCTGTCTGTCCCATAAATAAATAAAAACGTTGAAAAAAAAATAAATAAAAAGGAAGAGGGAAAGAAATCCCATTAGCCTCTCTGATACACCTGTCTTGGACACATTTCCAGCGTGGTAGGAACAGGCTTCCCAAGACTCTCACAATTTAGAATTAGTTGCATAAAATGTGATATTCCTAAGATTAAGTTCAATTCTACAGTGTAGCCTTGATGGTCATTCCAAGTCGGGTCCCTTCTGAACTGTCTCTCTCCATCTTCCACCACCTCTCCCCATGTGCACATAGAAGGGTAAACACAGAAAAAGTTTACTGAGTGTTTGCCAGCTACCAAGTACTGTGCCTGTGTTCTCATGTGGTCTTCTCAACAGCCCTTCGAAGTAGGTTCTATTATTACATTTATTTTCTAGATAATAAAACTGAGGCTTAGCATTATTTCCCATAGTTGGAGACTAACACGAAGTTGAGCCATGGCAGGCTGATAAACAGACCACGATGACGATTTTTCCATGAATTTTTACCTTGTTTTATTATTTTATTTTATTTTTAGAGTTTCTTTATTTATTTTTGAGAGAAAGGGATCGGGGAGGGTCAGAGAGAGAGGGAGAGAGAGAATCCCAAGCAGGCTCTTCACTGTCAGTGCGGAGCCTGACTCCGGGTTTGATCCCGCAAAACGTGAGATTGTGACCTGAACCGAAATCAGCAATTGGATGCTTAACCAACTGAGCCATCCAGGCACCCCTCAATGACTTTTTATTTTTATTCAAAAATTTTTTTGTGGGCGTTTATTCATTTCTGAAAGACCGAGAGAGACAGAGCACAAGCAGGGGTGGGGCGGAGAGAGAGGGAGGCACAGAATCCGAAGCAGGCTCCAGGCTCCGAGCTGTCAGCACGGAGCCCGACGTGGGGCTCGAACTCACGAACCGTGAGATCGTGACCTGAGCCGAAGCTGGACGCTAGACCGACTGAGCCACCCAGGTGCCGCCCCACCCCCACCCCCCGCAATTGCTTTTTAAAAGAATGAGTTATATTTGAACGTGTGGAGATGTCCCCTGATAGGTGCCAGGCTCTCCCGTCGACACCCAGGATACCGTGGTGAGCGGCACAGGCTTGGAGAGATGAACCCAGCTCCTCAAGATCAAACACGCAGGCGGCAGAACCCAACCTTAGTCGTCGACTCTCAAATTCATTTTTCTATTACACTCAGTTGCTTCCCAATTCACACATCTTCATATTCAAAGAGGCTATTAACCTATTACATTGCCACCACCTGGGGCCTGCCAGGCAAAGCAAATGGAGTCAGCATCTTCGTAAATCAGGATGATCGGGGTTGGTACCCTGGGTCCCAGAGAAATGCCAACCCCCTGTATTTCAAAGAGAGGGTAAGTGGCATCGCCATCCTGCACAGACTATGGAGCGGAGGGTATAATGACTGAGGGGCCAGCTCTGGCTCGGCGTGATCCCGGCAAGGCGACTTCCCTCCCGGGTCCTCACCTGTAAATTGAGGGGGATGTATTAGCTGGTTCTGAGGTCCGGTCACCTTGGGAAGGGATCTGTTTGCAGTGGTTTCCCCCATACAGACTTCAAAAATTTTGGAGACTGGGGATTCAATGAAAAGAAATTAAAGAGGCACAATTTGACTAGTTGATGCATAATTTTTTGAAACTCCTCCTTTCTTTCAGTCTGTGAATATGCTGGATCTCACCCTCAGGTCTAATTAGCTGCAAGATTCTCCTGAAGGCTTTAAAATCCAGAAGCCCAAGCTTTATCAGGAGAGAACATTCATGGGTAATTATGTCAGGGCTTTCCTGGGGCTCCATACAAGACACACATGCGCTTAGGAAAGTTATCCTTTACTCTTTCTGTTCTTCATCATCCGAGTTCAGAGCTTGAACTCAGAAACCAGACAGGGAAGGTCTGCATTTAACTCCTGTCCCTTAACTTCTCTTACCCTCTTCTATAAAACGGGGGCAGTTATGGTACTTCTCTCCTCGCGCGTGACCCGTGTAAAGCTTCGCCCCATGCCTGAAAGATAGTGAGATGTGCAACTGACCGAGAATGGGGCCCCCAGGGCCATCAACGTGCCCAAGTTCCTCAGAATGTTACTATAGTGGCTTGGGTAGGGAAGGCAGAGGGACTTTGCGACTCATAACTAACATAATTTCATAATTTATTACTTTGTGTTGGATATTTTCCAGCTTGGAAAGGAGCAAGGACGAGGGAGGGAGAGAGAAAGCTTCCGGAAAGGATGCTTGGTCGGAGAGCCAGCCACAGGTTTTCACAAGCGTTGTTGACACTGGCCGCCTTCGCCCTTCTTTCTGCTTGACACCCCACTTTGCTGAGGGCTGGGTTGTTCATATAAAAAAAACTATCTTGGCCTTGTAGTAGGAGACAGGTTTACTCCCAAAAAGACGGTACAAAGCCTGGTGCTTGTGAATCTAGTAGCCCGCCGCTCCCCTGCCCAACACCCCAGTCTCAACTCAGCGTTTGTTTGCAAGATCTGAGCTCTTGCAGAGATCTGAAGCTTGAGGGAGATGCAAGGGACTTGGAGAACCAGCCCATATCACTTATTTATTTCCCCCCAACCATTATTGAAGAGTATTTAGCAAGCATATTTCCTGAAGGCCGTCCTCCTTGTAGGAAACCCCGTCGGTGGTTTAATTAAGTTTACGTAAATACTAAATGGGATCCAACCAGAATGGGGTTTGCTGATTTGTTGTGTTGAGATAAATCCTTGCTCTGCTCTAACTGAATAGATTGAACACAGACTGTATTTGTTCTTATCCTGAAGCCACTTCCATGGGAGCGATAAACTGGAAATGTTATCGGGCTTGATATGCCAGGTTTTCTGGGAAAATCACGCTGCCTGTGGTGAGGGAACGGAGGAGCTAAAAAGGTCTTTGTTTTCAAAGTCATATGTCACAAGCCAAGGAGACTAAAAACAAAACAAAAACCATGGCCACTTTCTGGTAAGGACATGGTGAAACAGGTACCTCGTGTGGTCAGGAATGTTGCAAATTAAAATAACCATCTCGAGAAACCAATTTGGAAATGTTAAAAGACAACTTTAAGATCAGGATAATGCTTCGTGGTTCCATCTAGGAGTTCCACGTATGGGAATCAAATCCAAGGAAATGGCCCCAACCTGGAAAAAATGATATGCATGAAGATGTTGATCGTGGTGTTAGCTACGGCAGCAAAACAAACAAAAAACCACAAAGAAATTTTGCAACAAACCAGATTGAGAAAGGATTATGTTGGTTATGACACTTTCCCGATGGAATATTATGCAGGATTTAACAAGAGGATTACAAAGATTACATGGAAAACTACTTGTTGGGGCGCCTGGGTGGCTCAGTCGGTTGGGTGTCTTACTTCGGCTCAGGTCATGATCTCGCGGTCTGTGAGTTCGAGCCCCGCGTCGGGCTCCGTGCTGACAGCTCGGAGCCTGGAGCCTGCTTCTGATTCTGTGTCTCGCTCTCTCTCGGCCCTTCCCCTGCTCATGCTCTGTCTCTCTCTGTCTGAAAAATAAATAAAACATTGAAAAAAAAAAAAAGAAGAAGAAAACTACTTGAAGTAGAAAAAAAAAAATAAATCTAGATACACGTATACACTGTAAGTGAATTCAGCTTTAAAAAATATGCTGCTCAGCATGAAAGAGCCAGGATAGGCAAATTCAGAGAGACAGGAAGATGGACATAGGGGTTGTCAGGGGCTGAAGGGTGGAAAGAACGGGGAGGGACTGCTAATGGACGTGACGTGGGGTTTCCTTTGGAGTGATGGAAATGCAGATTATCGGTGATGGTTGCACGGCACCGTGAATGCAGTGCCACTGGGTTGTACTCCTGAAGGTGGTGGTTTGTGTATTTACAACCATTAAAAAAGGGAAAGAGATGACAAACGATGTAGAATGCAGTAAGACGACCCCCGGAAATCTGAATAGCAGTTATTTTAGGAGAGTGGGGCACTTTTTCTATGTTTCTGAAATGTCCTCTAATACTAGTGTTACAGAAAGGCAGAATCATGCAGTATCAGATCCAGCCGAGAAGGTTAGGGGTGAGAGCCCCCCGTCGTCCACCTCCCGCCACCCCGCCCCAGTCAGTGCAGAGGGTAATAGACAGCATTGAATATATATTTTAGAAAAGAAGGATCAAAACTCAATAGTATAAGCTTCCTTCTTGGGAAACTAGATACAGAAGAGCAGTGCAAACCTAAAGCAAATAGAAATACATAAATAATACACACTAGAACACAAACTAATAATATTGAAAGCAAGAAAGTAATGGAGAAACCAATGAAACCAAAAGCTGGCTTTTGAAAAGGTCCGTGAAATTGGTGAACCTCTAGTCAGGCCAACCAAGAAGCAATAAAGAAGCACAGGTCACGAATATCAGAAGTGAAAGAGGGGACGTCTCTACAGGGGCATGGGACATCAGGGATCCCATGGACATTAAATGAATAGAAACTGAATACTGTGAACATCTGTGGGCTCCAAACTTGGTTACATAAATTAATTCCTTGAAAGATAATCACCCAAGGAGAAATAGATAATCCAAATAGGCTATATTATATCTATATAATTAATTTATAGCTAGTAAAGAAATTGAAGTTATTGTTAATAACTCCCCTAAATAGAAAGAGCCAGGCACAGATGTTTTCATTGGTGAATTCTATCGAGTGTTTAAAGGAAGATATGAAACCTATTCTCTCTAATGTGTTCCAGAAGATAGAAGAAGAGAGAGCACTCTTTACTCATTCAATGAGGCCAGTGTTACCTTAATACCCAAACCAGATAAAGATATTATTAGAAAGGAAAACTGCACACCAATATCTCTCATGCACATTGAGGCAAAAATCCTCAAGAACACATTAGAAAACAGAATCAAACAATGGATGAAATTAATTACACACCACGATCGAATAGGATTCATTTCATGCTTACAAGGGTGGTTCAACATTGAAAATCAAGCAACGTAATCATATCAGTAGTAAAGGAAGAAGAATAATATGACCGTATCAAAAATGGAGAAAAAGTATTTGTCAAAATCCAACACCCATTCGTAATAAAAACTCTCAGAGAACTTCAACTTGATAAAAAAAAAAATATCTCCCAAACATCGTATTTAGCAGTAAAAAAAACCGATGCCTTCTCCCTCAGGTCAGGAGCCAGTATATAATATCTCCTTTTACGACTCCTGTTCAACATTCTACTAGAAGTTCTAGCTAATGCAATAACACAAGAAAAGAAAATGTGTAGACAATGGGAAGGAAGAAATAAAACTATGTCTGTTTTCAGATGGCATGATTATCCATGTAGAAAATCCAAAGACTGAACAAAAACCTTCTGGAACTAATAAGTGGCTATGGCAAGGTCACAGGATATAAGATTAATATCAAAAGTCAATTTTCCTTATATTCCAGCAATGAACAATTGGAAATTGAAATGAAAAGCAAAATACAATGTTGCATCAGTATATATATATATATATATATATATATATATAGACATAATTCTAGCTAAATGTGTTGAGGATTTATATGAGAAGAACCCTGATGAAAGAAATAAAGATCTAAATAAATGAAGAGATATTCCATATTCATAGATAAGGAGATTCAATATTGTTTTTTTTTTAATTTTTTTTTCAACGTTTATTTATTTTTGGGACAGAGAGAGACAGAGCATGAACGGGGGAGGGGCAGAGAGAGAGGGAGACACAGAATCGGAAACAGGCTCCAGGCTCTGAGCCATCAGCCCAGAGCCCGACGTGGGGCTCGAACTCACGGACAGCGAGATCGTGAGCTGGCTGAAGTCGGACGCTTAACCGACTGCGCCACCCAGGCGCCCCAGGAGATTCAATATTGTTAAGACATCAATTCTTCCCAACTTAATTCAATGCAATCTACTAAAAGCAACCCCTGTCAAAATCTCACCAAATCATTTTGTAGATGTTGACAGATTCTTTTTTAAATGTTTATTTATTTATTTTGAGAGAGAGAGAGAGAGAGAGCATAAGTGGGGAAGGGGCAGAGAGAATCCCCAGCAGGCTCCCTGCTCAGTATGGAGCCTGATGGGGGCTCAGTCTCACAACTGTGAGATCATGACCTGAGCTGAAGTCAAGAGCTGGATGCTTAAGTGATTGAGCCACCCATGCACTCCTGACCAACAGATTCTAAATTTTGTACGGAAATGCAAGAGACAGACTAGCCAGCGCGATTCTGAAGAAGAAGACAAAGTCAGGGGACTGATATCACCTGACTTTAAGACTTATCATAAAACTACAATAATCGTGACAGCATGATATTGGTGGAAAATATAGGCAAGTGATCAGTAGAATAGAATAGAGAACCCAGAAATGGACCCACGCACGTATAATCAGCCGATCTTTCGCAAAGCCGCGGAGGTAATTCAATGCATTGATGGCCTTTTCAACAAAAGGTGCTGAAAGACTTGAACATCTTATGCAAAAAAAATTTTTTTTCGCAAAATTAAATTAAAATAGATATTAAATGTAACTTGCCAGCTTACAGATTTTCTAGACGATAGCAGGAGAGAACCTAGATGAACTTGGGTTTGTGGGTGAGGTGTTAGCTATAACAGCCAAGCACAGTCCATAAAGGGGAAAACCGGTATGTTGGACTTTATTAAAATGAAAAACTCTCTCTCTGAGAAAGACCTACTTTAAGAGAATGTGGCGACAAGCCATAGGCTGGAAGGACATATTTGCAAAACACGCATCTGATAAAGGACCTTTGCCCCAAATATACAAAGAGCTCTTAGAACTCAGTGTTAAGAAAACTAACCCAGGTAAAAACTGAGCAGAAGATCCGATACGTGCAACTCCACAAAAGATAGGCAGATGGAAAACAGGCATACGAAAAGATGCTGGACATTGCATGTTGTTAGGGGGTGGCAGAGTGAGGCGGCAACGAGATGCTCTTCCATACGCAATAGAACGACGAAATCCAAGGATGTAGAGCAACAGAAATGTTTGTTCGCTGCTGGTGGAGACGCTAACGGGTACAGCTACAGTGAAAGGCAGATGGGCAGTTTCCTACGAAGCTAAACACAGCCTTACCATATGATACAGCAAATATTACAGCAAATACGGTAACGCAGTGATACACCGCAAATGGTCCAAGACTCTGCGTGCGCAAAAAACCCCTGCACACGAATGTTTACAGCACCGTTAGTTGTGATGGCCCGAATCTGGAAGCAACCAAGATTGTCTTCAATAGGTGAATGAATAGTCTGTGCTATATCTGTACAATAGCGCACTATTCAAGAATAAGAAGAAATGAGCTGTCAAGCCGTGAACAGACGTGGAGGGCACCTGAAATGCATTTTTACCCAGGGAAGGAAACCAGCCTGAAAAATCTACACACTATGTGATTCTAACTATATGACGCTTTGGAAAAAGACACAAGTAGAGAGGTGGTAAAAAGATCAATGTTTGCAGGGGTGGGTTGCAGGGAGGGAGGAGAGGGATGACTTTCCTCCCTCCCTTCCTACCTTCCGCCCTTCATCCCTTCCTCCCTTCCTCCCTTCCTTCCTTCCTTCCTTCCTTCCTTCCTTCCTTCCTTCCCTCCTATTTTTAGAGAGAGTGCAAGCAGGGGAGAGGGGCAGAAGGAGAGAGAGAGACTCCCAAGCAGTCTCCATGCCCAGCTCGGAGCCCCCTGAAATCTTGGCTTGAGCCGTGATCGAGAGTAGGACGTTCAACCGACTGAGCCACCCAGGCGCCCTCACATCTTATTCTTAGCTGGGGAACCTGTCAGCAGATGGGACAAAGCCGCTTTGGAAATGCAGCCTTCCTTCAAATTCATTACTGCTGCTTCTCAGAGCTCTCATTTATTTGCTGGCTGAATCACCTTTCCGTGGCTTTTGTCACCTGGTGACAAAGAGTTGCAGTGGTCATTCTGATCCGCTTGGCAGTCATTTAGGTGGGCCACCGTACAGAGGAGGGGGTGGCCCGGGTGCCCTCTGGGGTTTTCCATTTGCCAAGCGGACGAGGCTTGGGATGGTACGGGGAAAGGTTACCCTCCATCCTTTATCTGGGTGCCCCACATAGCTCACCCCAGATCTCTTTAATAATCCCCTTCTGTAAACTTGACCCTAACCTGGCGCTTTCCTGGGCACAAGGTATGATCGAGCCTGAGCCCTTACCTCCGAGGTTCTCAGGGACCCCCGCCCTGGGCCCCCCACCCCTTAAACCGGGACCAAGAAGGGACCAGGGCCCTTCACACAGTGCTTAACTGACTGTGCTCTCCTTTGGTGTTTGTTTATGTTAAGCTCCACATGCCTGGGGCCCTCGGCAGGGAGGGAGAAGGCTTTCGCAAAACAAACAACGTTGCTGTCTCACGCTTTGCTTGCCAGAAACTGTGGGAGACAACCTAGTTTTCTTCACTAGAGGGAGGCTTGCAGCGTAGAAATTACTTCCCATTAAGTGTTAAAATCATAGGACTCTGACGGGGTCCCAAAGGACGTCGTCCTACACAGTCCCATGGTCCCTTCCACAGATGTGCTATCCGTTTCTTGCCTTCCGTTGTTGGAGACTCACTTCTGGTCTCAAGACCCCTGCAGCATCTTTAAGCAGCCATAATACCTTGTTAACTCAGGCTGGGTTTCCTACAGACCCCTTAACTGTTGCTAACTTCCTTTCTTTTTTCTCCTTTCCCCGCAGAGAATTAAGGACAAGAGCTGCCCTCCCTAGTTCAAAGTTATTCCTCTCAGTATGGGCTGCATTTATCGCTAAAAAAAAAAAAAAAGAAAACCCATAAAAACCCTTTTGTCTCTTTCTTCTTCTGCCTTTTCTCTCATTTGCTATTGAATTTAATACTCATGCATCAGGCATGTGCTTTATGATCCGCGCGCCTCCTCCCTAAATTGTAGCACAAAAACAGAAAAAAAAAAAAAAAAAAAAAAAAAAGGCATTTGCTCAAACTGACCTTTTCATCTCCGCTCACTCATTTGGAGTGACAGGCTGTAATTTGCCGACAGGTTCACACCCAAATGCATAGGTGAGTGCTGACATCATGTGATTTGTCACAGCCACCTCCAGCTCCTGCGCGCTCCCCGGGAGGCCGTGCTTAGGTCAGCAGATACTGCGGTGGAAACTCCAGGAAAAAAGCTCTTGACTTCCCTGAAGCGCTCAATGCGCCAAACGCGATGATACACGCAGGTCTGTTCCGAGGAGCGGTCGGGCCGTGCACGGCAATGCCGTGCTTGTGGAGGAAAGCTGGTTTCACTGACTCTGGTGCGAACACACTTAACCTTTGGGGCTGTGAGTAAACAGCCTCTGTAGCCGGGGAAACCGGGATCGGCCCCTGGCTCCAAAGACGGAGGGCAGCTAGCTGGGCAAGGTGACAGAGGAAATGTCGCCAGGAAACGTCGCTTTTCCCGCCTCCCGGGTTACTTCCTGACCTGGTTGGGAGCGTCCCCTGTCCAGATCTGTGCTCACTTGGTCATTGGCAGTAACCGGGCAAAGAAGGGACTTTGTTTCCTCTTCTCTCTCCCTCTAGTCCTGTTTCTCTGCTGTGTATTGCTTCTTGGTAGGTTGTAGCCTTGCTAGGCTCTCTCAGCAGGTGCCTCCCGGGTGGTGAAACCTCTTGGTTCCTTAGGTAGTTTCTCGTGTCATTTATGTTGTAACGTTTGCCCATGAGTGCACTTTCAGCAGGAGTTGGTGTGCGCGCTGAGACTGGGGAGGGAGGCCAGAGTCTGGTCTCATAGTTATCTCTGCCAGAGACTCCTCAGCCCCTGGCTAGCTCTTACATGAATCTCATGGCTTGGAGATTTGACTCTGTTTGAGGAGTTAGAACTCAGGCTTACTCATCTGTAGCCCACACACATACTGGGGTTCTAATACTTTATGAATAACCGCTTTCTATCAGTGACCTCCTGGGAGGACCTTCACTTCCGAGCTCTGTCTTGGGACCGGAAGGCACTTTCTCATCCCTGCTTCCAGACTCAGCACATCTTTTCGGGCACTCTTTTTATAATTTTTTTTAATGTTTATTTAATATTGAGAGACAGCGAGACACAGAGTGTGAGCAGGGGAGGGGCAGAGAGAGGGGGAGACACAGAACCCAAGCAGGCTCCAGGCTCCGAGCTGTCAGCACAGAGCCCGACGCGGGGCTCAAACCCATGAACCGCGAGATCACGACCTGAGCCGAAGTCGGACGCTCAACCGGCTGAGCCACCCAGGCGCCCTCTTGGCACTCTGATTTATTCAGGAGTCCCCACACGTGCTTCTTGCTGCCCGGAGAGATCACAGCCTTGACTCCAGTTTCTCTGAGGACGTTAGCATCCCAGCCACAGAGGTTCAGACCCTGCTCTCCACGGAGCCTGTGAGGTCCCCATTTTCTCAAGATCCCCTGAGGACTGCCCTTCCTGGCTTTGACATCGCATTGCATTTTATTTATTTGAAATGATTTCGTCTAGTAACGTTACGGTTTTGAGCACGGAGACGGGGTTTTCCACAATGATTTTGTCTCACCTTGTTCGCCAGGAGAGGCGCACTGACTTTCAGTGCCTGCTCTCTGCAGCTTTGTGGGATCACGTTTAAACTGGTGGTAACTTCTGGGTTTGAGACGGTGGAAGTTTAGAGACTCTTCTACCGGCCAGGACTCCAGGCAATCATGGGCTTCAAGCCCATACTGTGAGGATGTTACGAAATTGAGAGCGACCCCAAGATCCTTGGAGGACACTTGTTCGGAGAGCCAAGATCTGGGTGTGGGTCATGAGGACGTAACTGTTACGAAATTGAGAGCGACCCCAAGATCCTTGGAGGACACTTGCTCGGAGAGCCAAGATCTGGGTGTGGGTCATGAGGACATAACTGAGCTCTGATCTCTGCGACATCTAGTTCTGACTCTGTGGGCACCTACTCAAAAGTGAGAGGAGAGAAAAGGGCATGAGGGGCCTACGCATGGCATTGAATGTCCAGCACCTGTGGGTTGACCGTGGCCACATGCGTCGTAGTCCTGTTGCAAGGCACCGTTTCCTGAAAAATGTGATGCCTCTTTTGTTCTTTAAAGACAAGAAATTTGGTTTTTTCATCCTTGTTTTTTGTTTTTGTTTTTGTTTTTGTGTTTGTTTTTTGGCGGCTGAAAGAATGATTCAGTCTTCCTGGTCCAGAGCGGGAAGAAAATAATATCCGACCTCAGAATTAGAAATTCCTATTTCAGCAGCCAACCTGAGGAATGATCCTTCTAATTGGAGGTGCGTTGAAAGGGTCGGTGGGCATAAAGTTATACTGCCTTTGCCTCCTGCCTAACTGACTGGTCCGCGTGGGGGTGTTACCGTGGGAATACCGCTCCGAAAGGACTCGCTGGGTCCGGTGACATCACAAGACACACACCACACACAGCCAGGAGGGACTGGGAAGGAGGTTTCGGAAGAGAGGGTCATGCATCGTAATAGAACGTCCCCCCTTTTTCTGCAAGGTGTCCTGATGGAAGTGGAGGGTCAGGCAAATAGGCTCCGCATCCTTTTTCCCTGCGGGAGCCCACAGCATCCATGATTCTCAGAGGGGAAAGGGCTTGGAGCGGTGCCCTGCTTCCACTGAACATTCGCTTCTTTGTCTTTTCTCCCGGCGTCTCCCAGCGTGTGGAGGGAGCTGGTGTTTACTCGGTGCTTAATCTCTGCCAGGCAGGAGTGATCCATCCCTGACACCTCTGACAGAGTGACCTTTTACAAGTGCAATCAGATCATTCACCTCTCCTTAAAGCCTCCTCAAGAGGTATTTTCTTTGCATTCAGGAGGATCCGGCGTCTCATCCTGACCCACTTGATGTGACCACTGTATGCTCAACTCGTTTGTAACTTACCCACAGCTCTCCTGGCTTACCACAGTGCAGCTTCTTTCTGTTGTTTTTTTTTCCCCATGTTGGTTTCATTACATATATATCTCTCTCTATGTTTTTATTGTGGTAAGAATGCATTATGCGATCCACCTGTTAATAAATTTTTAAGCGTGCAATGCCGTCTTGTTGACGGCAGGCTCAATGCTGTCCCAACAGATCTCCAGGACTTGCTGTCTTGTCTAACTGACACTTTCTACCCATCGATTAGCAGCTCCCCCTGTCCCCCCTCCCGCCCAGCCCCTGGCGGCCACTATTCTGCTTCTATGAGTTTGAATGTTTTAGACACCTCGCGTACGTGGAATCTTTCTATGACTGGCTCATTTCGCTTAGCGTCATGTCTTTGAGGTTCATCCGTATTGTTGCACACGGCAGGATTTCCTCCTTTAAAACGGCTACGAACATTCCACGGCGTGCATGTGACACATCTCGTTTGTCCATCTGTCTGCTGATGAACATCTGGGTTGTTCCCATACCTTGGCTACAGGGTGCGTGGGAATGCCAACATCTCTCTGCGATCCCGATTTCGGTTCTTCAGGATCAATACCCACAAGTGGGATTACTGGATCCTGTGGTGTTTCCGTGTCTAATTGTTTGAGGAAATTCCATAGTGTGTTGCATTTCTCCCAAGAGTGCACAGGGGTTCCCGTGTCGCTACATCATCGGCAATAGAAACGGACAGGCATTTCTCCAGAGAAGACAGACGTTGGCCAATAGGTACGTGGAAAGGTGTTCAGTGTAACTGATCGTCAAAGAAATGCCAATCAAAACCATGATGAGATGTCACCTCACATCTGTCAGTCTGGCTATTCTTCTCTTTCTTCACATTTCCCAGCTTATTCCTACCTCAGGGCCTTGGAACGTAGTAGTCTTTTTTTTTTTTCTGGGACACTTTCCCCCCAAGTCATCATCTGGTTGGCTCCTTCTACTCATTGGAATCACAGCTCGATGCAAATGTTACGTATTCAGAGAAGCTGACCCTGACCATGCTATCAGAAGTAATCATGTCAGCCTGTTTTCTTTTCTTTTTTTTTAATGTTTATTTATTTTTTGAGAGAGAGAGAGAGAGAGAGAGAGAGAGAGCACGAGTGGGGAAGGGGCAGAGAGAGAAGGAGACACAGAATCTGAAACAGGCTCCAGGCTCTGAGCTGTCAGCACAGAGCCCGACGCGGGGCTCGAACTTACGGACCGTGAGATCATGACCTGAGCCGAAGTCAGACACTTAACTGACTGAGCCACCCAGGCGCCCCCTGTTTTCTTTTCTTTATGGCTCTCATCACTGTCTGTGGTTATTCCCTTCATTTATTTGTTCATAGTCTCCCTCTCCATGAGCACAGAGGTTTGATTGTCTTATTCACCACTGTATCTCCTGTGCCTAGATCTGTAACAGTCCTCAGTGAGAGTTGTGGCTGAGAACATGGCCCCCATAGCCACCTGTGCTGGGTTCAAATCCTAGGTCTGCAATTCACTTGCTGTGTGATCTTTCTCCTGTGGCTGAACCTCTCTGTGCCTCACTTTTTTCCACTGGTAAAAAGATGATAATGACAGTTAGTTCTTTTCTTCATAGACTTATGCTAAAGATGGAAACAATGAATACCCACGAAGTGCTTTACATAGTACCTGGTACGTAGTAACCATCCAGAAAATGCTGGTTATTATCACTGATCGCAAACATGTTGAATGAATGATGAGGCAGTTTCCCATATAGATTTCATGTATTTCCTACGGCAGACATGCCTAGATCCACTTGATGAGTGATGTTAAGAAAACCACCTAGGTTTTGATAGCAAAAATGACTTGGAGCAAGGATTCCATCCCAGCTCTTCCTGACTCCGGATTAAAGGTGTTTTTCCATGAGACCACGCCCGCTGCCTCCAGCCCCCCTCGTCACCCCCATCTCTGCCTTGTGTCTTGACCTTGCACTGGGTGGGTTGTCCTGAGGCTTCTCGTTCCCCAAGCCTCATAGCCGGTGTCCGCCCGTCCCTTGATTTCGAGCTAATCCCCCCTTTGCTCCTGTGTGTGCTGCGGAGAATTTGCCACTGAGGTCTGTTAATTCCAGCCGTTCTTGGTGACCCTCCACAAGAAGGGACAAAAGGGAACACCGCCTCCGCTCTGACGCCGCCTCTGGCTACGTAAATTGAAAAAGCAGCAGCGACTCCCCTGGCCGTCCAGCCTCATTGGCTCTGTCTTTACATCGAATCATTCCGCCCAGCAAGGTGGCAGAAATGGCCCCAGTGCTCTGGCAGGGGTGTCTTTCCACTCCACCTATTCGTGGCCTCTGCGTTCAAGAGAACGTGGGAAAAACGAAAACAGACATTCCTCCAGGAAGGGAAACGGCCAGAGGCCTCGTAGCAGGCTGGAAACTGGCACAGGTGCTTACTCTAACCCGGCTTCCGTGACCCATGAGCTCCAGTTCAGGCCCGTATCGCAGCATTTGGTTCAATGTGGGTTGTGAAGAGGGCCCGAAACTCGGACTTCTCTCGAAGGTGAGATCAACCTCGCGAATGTTCCCCTGGCTCCCCTGGCATAGGCTTCGTATGCTCCAAACTCTGGTCTGCTTTACGGTACAATCCAGCACCTTGACCTATGTATATAATAGATATGAATACATGAATTCTAGTTGGGAACGATGTGCACCATTATCTTACAGCTGAACCCTAGCCGTTTGCAGATTTTGTTTAGTTTGTATTTCTTTTTAAGTTTTGAAAATATTTATTTTTGAGACAGAAAGACAGAGAGAGAGAGAGAGAGAGAGAGCAAGCAGAGAGGGGGAGGGGCGGAGAGAGAGAGAATCCCAAGCAGACTCTGCACTGACAGCATAGAGCCCGATGTGGGGCTTGAACCCACAAACGTTGAGATCGTGACCTGAGCCAAGGTCAGACACTCGACCGAGTGAGCCACCCGGCTGCCCCGCCGTTTTCGGAGTTTAGATGACGTGGCCGCAACACGGAATCCTTCCCGGATGCACCATCAGGATATGAAGTACGGATATGACATCCCTCAGTTGCCCCACTCATTACTCACTCAACAAACACCAACTGAGAGCCTGCTGTGCCCCAGGCCCTGTGTTGGACCCTGGAGATACGACAGTGAGAAAGGTACCTTCCCCTAGGGAAATCGGGGTCTAGTAAGGACAGTGGCCGGTCATCAGGCGGTTGTAATACAGAACGATACGTCCTGGGTGTGAGGAATATGCATAATAAGGGTAGCAAGGAAAGGGGGTCCCAGCACAGATCCTGGACTGCTTGTGGGGGCTCACGACCCACCTTTGGATCCTCAACATTCCTTTGGGATACGGACAAGAAACCCAAGGACTTCCTCATCTTCATTTTTTGCCTTGAGAGCAAGTTTTCCAGATGCTTCCAAAAACTGCTCTCCCAGTCTTGGCTCAGTGGTGCCCGTGGATTCCTGGCTTTGTCCTCCTTGTCTGTTTCAGCTCTTGGCTGCTTCAGGCCCTCACACTGAGGGGCTGTCCATTCAGTGTTCTGCTCCTGAGACTCATGACCGAATGGCCACGGTTTTGCTTTTCTGAGCCACTGATCAGGCCCACCGAGCAGCGTGGTACCCGCTGGAAGCAACGACAGAGACGTGAGCCACCATCGGTCTCTGTGGATTCGGGGGCGGGCCTGGACGTGCTCTGCTCATCCAGAGGGTAGGGTCATAAACAGGCCTAGCACGGACGGAGGACAGAGGGATGTTAATTAAGACTGTGATGAGAGCTTGGAAGGATTCCCCTGGGAGACAGCGACTGGGACCCCAGGCAGGGGGCGAGGGAAAAGGAGCCCCTGAAGAGAGGTGCGTGGGGTCCACGGGGAGGAAGGGCAGGCCAGGAGCTGGGTGAGGACACAAAAGCACTCGCAGGGGGCAGACAGACAGCTTTTGGAAGCAGCTCTTGGAATGGAAGTCACAGGAATAAAAGAGGAACCAAATCGTCTCAGAAGAACTGAGAAGGCAGCAGCTGTGGCGGAAAGATCCTGGGACCAGCTTCACGCAGCTCGTCTTTGTGTCCCGTGCCCGCAGGCCCCAAGACGGCAGCTGTAAATGAACCCGGCCCGAGGCTGCCTTGCGCTCTTGGTAATTCCAGCAGGGACACTCGGTGTCCGAATTCCGCTCTGAACCTGGAGGCCGGTGAGCTTGCCAGGTGTCTCAGCGGGAGGGGCGTCCCAGCCTGCTCTGCCTCTGGTCACCTCACCTCCTCACCCCTGCCCTGCCTTCAGCGAGGACTTGGGACTCCCGTCTCCCTCTCCCCTGCTGGCCCCACCTTTGCCGCGGCGGGACCGGCCAGCCAGCCTGTCTTCGGGTTCTTTGCGCCGGGTGTGAAAGAGTGTGAACGCAGCATCTCTGCAGGGAGAGGGTCCGTCATTTTCACAGGACTGTCAAAGGGTGTAAGAGTCCCACCTGCCTTGAAAAAAGAACCACTCGCTGCCCTGGGTGCCATCCCTGACCCCTCCCCTTCTTCGGTGACATTCACTCCACTTGACTTTCCCGTCAACTCTCCCCATCGGCCCCACCCTGCGGTAGCCGCCTCCACCTTCCCCGACCGCAACCCTGGGTCCAACAGCTTTCTCACTTCCTCGTGCTGATGGCTGCTTTTCCAGCTGCCCGGAAGTTTCTAGGCCACTCCTCTCTCGCCTGGTCCTTCACCCTCCTGACCTGACTCCTGAGTCAGTCACTTAACCGTCTTCTCACAGGCATCTTCTGTTCCCCCAGATGCCTTGTCTTTGTCGCGGGATCTGCAGGTGCATCGGAAGAAACAGGATGGTGCCCCCCACGCCCAGATCCACAGGGTAAAATCTCCCCCGGGCACCCGGGGCAACTCAGTATAACCCTGCTACCGACCGTCGCCGCCTCTTCTGCGTATTTATCTCGTGAAATCCTCCAAGATTGAGCCGCCTGTCCTCAAATCCCCTCATGTCATCCTTCAGCCAAGCCCGTTCTCAAAGAAAGGCCTTGCCCCTTACAGGGACAGCGGGGCCTGTGGGAATAAACTCTCTCAACTTCCTACTTGCTGGGCTAACTGTGGCCTCCCTTTGACAGGTGAGGGTCAGAGAAGGAAAATGCTCTCCCCGGACACCCTCGGCTCGCTGACGGCCGTGGGAATGCCCCGCGTTCTCCTGCTAGCTCGAGAGGCTTTCTTCTTTCTGTTGATTGTAATTACGTCTAGTATTCTTGGTAGGAGTACTAACAGAGGTGAGACGGCCTTTATCCGTCGCTAAAATGACAAATATTTGTTGAGTAGTCCCGATGAACTGTCTTAAAGTGCACCTGTTCCGGGGGTGGCTGGCTGGCTCAGTTGGGTAAATGTCCGCCTTCGGTTCCGGTCTCACAGTTCATGGGCTCGAGCCACGCATCGGGCGCTGCACTGACAGTCAGGAGCCTGCTTGGGATTCTCTCCTTCCCTCTTTCTGCCCCTCCCCTGCGTGTGCTCTCTCTCCCTCTCCCTCTCTCTCAATATAAATAAATACAGTTAAAAAAAAAAAAAGTGAACCTGTGCCCTACTGGGCAATAAAGTAGGCCTGCAGGAACTGGTGACATTGTTCAGCTGTGCAAATGCACAAGCAATAGGGGCTCACAAGCATGCACGTACCACGTGCTCCAAAGGGCTCGGTGCGCACCTGCACGCACAGGCGCACACACGTCTTTGCGGAAGTGCGGGCCCGCTGCCGACGTGGGCTCAGGCACAGACGGGCACGCATGCGCCGCTGCGGGTCACAGGTGTACCCTTTTATCTGTTACCCGTCTTGTAGACGCCTTCCCCAGGTGGCCGGGGCACGCCGCCTGCGCGAGGGGAGCCGCACAAGGCACTGTGCGGAGCAGACCCATTCATTCATCAGGCGCTCACTTAGGCGCTCGCGTTACAGCAGAGTTTCTGGGGGCTCGGGAAGGGCCGCGTTTATTTGCGGAGGATTTGCCATTAGCCCCGGATGGGAGGGTGCGGGCGGCCGCATTAGGGGGCCCTTTGGTCAGTGTCTGTTCCCTGGGGCGGTGGCAGAGCCAGCGTGCGGTTTATTGATGGGCTAGTTGACCTTTCACGGGGCCCCAGTTTGGCCCTGGGATAATGAGATGGGTCTTTAGGGAGCATCCCTCTCCTCCCCCCACCAACCACCACCACCTGAGGGGCGGCTCTGAGGAGCTTGGCCTCTTAAGTGGCTGGTGAGGGAGTGGAGACGGGCTGGCTTTAGCACACCCATTTATTTCCCCAGAGCTGGAATGTTCAGCAGCCCCTCCCTTCTCTCCCCCCCCCCCCGCCCCCATGCCCACCCCTAGCTGAGCAGGGCTCTGTCCCAGGCAGTCAAGGGCTGTGTGTCTGGGCTCCGCTGGGCAGCCGTGGGCCAGTGGCCTAACCTTTCTGAGTCCCTCCTGTAGAACGAAGGCATGCATTTGGGACACTTGACATTAACCGAGGACCTACCCTGGGCTCAGCTCTGCAGCTGGTTTCCAGGCGGAGGAAGAGGGGCAGAAGCAGATGAGGTTTCTGTTGCCCTGTGAACTTGGATGAGAACAACAGAGAACATTTCAGTGGATCACTCTAATGAATGCGCGGTTCAAGCTTAGAAGGCAAGAGGCAGGACGAGACGACAAGGGGTCCTGTGCTTGTCCGCGGGCTCTGATACGGACGGTTGTTTGGCTTTTTTTTTTTTTTTTGTAATTTTTTAATGTTTGTTTATTTTTGAGAGAGAGACAGGGTGTGAGCAGGGGAGGGGCAGAAAGAGAGGGAGACACCGAATCCGAAGCAGGCTCCAGGCCCCGAGCTGTCAGCGCAGAGCCCGATGCAAAGCCTCGAACTCGTGACCCGTGAGATCACGACCTGAGCCGAAATCTGACGCTTCACCGATGGAGCCGCGCAGGCGCCCCAGGGGTAGTTAACTGTTAATCCCAGGGAGGAGCGGGTGTTAGGTGTTCATCGCTGAAGGGGCATGGGGGGGTGGGGGCAGGGGTGGGAAGGGTGCGCCAGGCAGAGGGGGCAGCATGTGGAGGGGCCTGGTAACGGAGGGGACGTGGTACCTTGCAGAAACCGTGAGTGGGCCGGAAGTCCCGGCATGCCAGGAAGTTGGGGACCCAGGAATCTGTACCAGGACGCCTTGTCCTGGACTTGACCTTTATCTTAAAAAAAATAGGAAGCTGCCAAAGGTTGTAAGCAGAGGAAAGGCTCACTCATATTTGCGTTTTGAAAAGACCCCTTTGGCTGCAGCACGAGGCCACCAAACTGGAAGGCACCAAGCGGGATGGGACTGGTAATGGGTATGGAAATGATGGAAGCGTGTCCTAGGGTGGGAGCAGAGGACACGGCGAGGAAACCGCCAACAATGCCTCCTCTCTTTCCTGCTCCTACCTCACCAGGCCGCTTCAGGATTAGATGAACCCATTTGTGACAAATGTCTGGCACACCTTAGGTGCCCGATAAATGTCAGTTCTCGTCCCCCTGTTTGCATAAGCTCTTTGCCATTTGATTCCCTTGGAATCTTTCGCAGCCACGGAGGGCTGGGACGCTAATCCTTTTCAGCTTCTAGAAGGTTCTAACCTTACCATTTTCGAATTCAGCGCTCAAGTGCCAACGGGCAGCCGTGGCTTGGTGGAGCTGCCAGGGAGAAGCCAGGCATGGATTGCACCTGCTGGGAGGCTCCTCAAGGCTGCCCCTCTGGGGATGAGAGCCGGCCAAGTCCCCTCCCGGCTTAGCACAGAGAAGGGGACCCTTGACAAAAGAATAAAGTGGGAAACATATTGGGACTGGTGGATAGAAATCCACAAATTCCTGTGTGTGGTCCTGGGTGAATCACTTAACCGCCCCCCCCCCCCGCCCCGAAAGGCTCCAGTTTTCTCATCTGTGAAGTGGGGTTGATGATAATTCTCACACCGGAGTTCCTTTGCAAGAGTAAATGGGATTCTGTGATGAAAACAAAATGGTTTATAAAGGACAGCGTAGCAGGGAAATAAGTCATGTGTGAGTAACTCGGTGGGGTGGCTTTCAATTCAGTCAAATCTGGGATCAGATCCAAATTCTGCCGCTTCTGCCCTGTGTCATGGGGGGCAGGGATAAGTCACTGGCTTCTCCACACCTTAGAATCCTCATCTGCAAACGGGACTCATAATATTGCCATTCACGGGACTGTTAGAATTAAAAGGGAACATAGTCTCGGTCTCTGACCTCATGAAGCTCCTATTTCGAGAGAGAAAAAAAAAAATTAACAAACATACACAGGCCACTTCATTGTGCTTTGCAGATACAGTGTTTTGCAAATGGAAGGTTTAAAAAAAATTTTTTTTAATGTTTGTTTATTTTTGAGACAGAGAGAAAGACAGAGCATGAGCAGGGGAGGGGCAGAGAGGGAGACACAGAATCCGAAGCAGGCTCCAGGCTCTGAGCTGTCAGCACAGAGCCCAACACGGGGCTCGAATCCACGATCCGCAAGATCATGACCTGAGCTGAAGTAAGACACACAGCCGACTGAGCCACCCAGGTGCCCCAAAGGTTTTTTTTTTTAATGTTTATTTTTGAGAGAGAGAGAAAGACAGAGAGAAAGGGGGACAGAGGATCCAAAGTGGGCTCCACACTGATAGCAGAGAAGCCCTATGTGGCGCTTGAACCCACAAACCACGAGATCACGACCTGAGTCGAAGTCAGACGCTTAATTGACTGATCCACCCAGGCGCCCCACAGATTGAAGGTTTGTGGCATCCTTGCGTCGAGCGCGCCTTTTGGTGCCATTTTTCCAACAGGATTTTCTCAGTATGTGCTTCTGTGTCATATTTTGGTAATTCTCAACGATATTTCAAACCTTTTCATTATTGTTGTATTTGTTATGGTGATCTGTGATCTTTGATGTTACTGCGTAATTGTTCGGGGGTGCCCAAACCACACCCACGTAAGATGGCAAACGTAACCCATAAATGCTGTATGTGTTCTGACTACTCCACTGACTGGCTGTTTCCCTCTCTCTGTCCCTCTCCTCGGGCCTCCTTATCCCTTGAGACACAACAATATTGAAGGTAGGACAGGGGCACCTGGGTGGCTCAGCCGGTTAAGCATCCCAACTCTTGATTTGGGTTCAGGTCATGATCTTATGGTTCATGGGATCAAACCCCATGTTGGGCTCTGTGCTGATGGTGTGGAGCCTGCTTGGGGTTCTCTCTCTCTCTCTCTCTCCCCCACCCCTCTCTCTCTCTCTCTGCCCCTCTCCTACTTGCATTCTCTCTCTCAAAATAAATAAATAAACATTAAAAAAATCAGGACAATTAATAACCCTACAGTGGCCTCTAAGTGTCCAAGCAAGCAAGTGTTCGAAGGAAGAATCATACGTCTCTCATGTCAAGTCCAAAGATAGAAATGATTAAGCTTCGTGAGGAAGACATATCGAAAGCCAAGAGAGGCCCAACGCGATGCCTCTTTGTGCGAAACGGTGAGCTAAGTTGTGGATGCCAAGGGAAAGTTCTGGAAGGAAATGGAAACATCGCAAACGATAAGAGAGTGAAGCAGCCTCACTTCTGAGACAGAGAGACGTTTGGTGGTCTGCCTAGAAGACCAAACCAGAAACAACATTCACTCAGGCCAAAACCCAATCCAGAGCAAGGCGCCGACTCTCTTCAGTTCCGCGAAGGCTGGAGGAGAAGTCAATGCCTGGCTTCAAAGCTTCAAAGGATAGGCTGACTCTCTTGCTAGAGGCTACGGCAGCTGATGGCTTGAAGTTGAAGCCAGTCCTCACTGACCGTTCCAAAAATCCTAGGACCCTTATGAATTATGACAGATCTACTCTGGGCTCTTTAAGTGGAACAACAAAGCCTGGGTGACGCACATCTGTCTATACACGGTTTACTGACCTTTTTTTTTTTATTGTGTAGGCAATGTTTATTTTATTTTTTTAAATATCATTTATTGTCAAGTTGGCTCACACACAGTGTATACAGCCTGCTCTTGGTTTCGGGGGTAGCTTCCCGTGACTCCTTGTTCCCATACGACACCCAGGGTTCATCCCAACAGGTGCCCTCCTCAAAGCCCGTCACCCACTTTCCCCCCCTCCCCCACAGCCCCCATCAACCCTCGGTTCGTTCTCTGTATTTAAGAGCCTTTTATGGGTTTGCCTCCCTCCCTCTCTGTTTGAAGCTATTTTTTTCCCCTTCCCATCCCCCATCGTCTTCTGTTAAGTTTCTCAAGTCCCACATACGAGTGAAAACACATGATATCTGTCTTTCTCTGCCCGACTTATTTCACTTAGCATAATACCCTCCAGTTCCATCCACGTCGCTGCAAATGGCAGGATTTCATTCTTTCTCATTGCCAAGGAGTATCCCATTGTATATATAAACCACATGTCTTTATCCATTCATCAGTTGATGGACATTTAGGCTCTTTCCACAATTTGACTATTGTTGAAAGTGCTGCTGTAAACACTGGGGTGCGTGTGCCCCTGTGCATCAGCATTCCTGTATCCCTTGTGTAAATTCCCCGTAGCGCAATTGCTGGGTTGTAGGGTAGCTCTGTTTTTAACTTTTTGAGGAACCTCCACACTGTTTTTCAGAGAGGCTGCACCAGTTTGCATTCCCACCAACGGTGCAAGAGTGTTCCCGTTTCTCCACAGTCTCTCCAGCATCTATAGTCCCCTGATTTGTTCATTTTAGCCACTCTGACCGGCATGAGGTGGTATCTCAATGGTTTTGATTTGTATTATTTCCCTGATGATGAGCGATGTTTAGCATCTTTTCATGTGTCTGTTGGCCATCTGGATGTCCTCCTTGGAAAAGTGTCTACTCCTGTCTTCTGCTCATTTCTTCACTGGATTATTTGTTTTTCAGGTGTGGAGTTTAGTAAGTTCTTTATAGATGCTGGATACTAACCCTTTATCCGCTATGCCATTTGCGAATATCTTTTCCCATTCTGTCGGTTGCCTTTTAGTTTTGTTGATTGTTTCCTTCACTGTGCAGAAGATTTTTGTCTTGATGAGGTCCCAATAGTTAGTTTTTGCTTTTGTTTCCCTTGGCTTCGGAGATGTGTCGAGCAAGAAATTGTTGTGGCTGAGGTCAGAGAGGTTGTTGCGTGTTTTCTCCTCTATGGTTTTGTTGGTTTCCTGTTTCACATTTAGGTCTTTCATCCATTTTGAGTTTGTTTTTGTGTCTGGTATAAGAAAGTGGTCCAGGTTCATTCTTCTGCATGTTGCTGTCCAGTTATCCCAGCACCACTTGTTAAAGAGACTGTCTTTTTTCCATTGGATATTCTTTCCTGCTTTGCCAAAGATGAGTTAGCCATACCTTTGTGGGTCCATTTCTGGAGTCTCTTTTCTATTCCATTGGTCTATATGTCTGTTTTTGTGCCAGTGTCTTACTGTCTTGATGATTACAGCTTCGTAGTAGAGGCTAACGTCTGGGATTGTGATGCCTCCCACTTTGGTTTTCTTTTTCAACTTACTGACTCTTTTGAGCCCCCTTTTGAGACCTAATGCTCAGAAAAAAAATTATTTCAAAATACTACTGCCCATTGGCAATGTACCTGGTCACCTAAGAGCTCTGATGGAAAGGGACAATGAGATTTATGTTTTCATGCCTCCTAATACGTCTATTCTGTAGCTTACGGATCAAGGCGAATATTTGACTTTCAAATCTTATTACTTAAGAAATACGTTCCATAAGGCTCTAGCTGCCATAGATAGTGATTCCTCTGATGGATCTGAGCAAAGTCAATTGAAAGCCCTTCTGGAAAGGATCCACTCTTTTCTAGATTCCACGAAGAACATTTGTGATCCCGGAGAATAAGTCAAGATATCAACATAAACAGGAGTTCGGAAGACGTGAACTCTAACCCTCACGGATGACTTTGAGGGGTTCAAGACTTCTGCGGAGGAAGTAACTGCAGATGGGGTGGAAATAGCAAGAGAAACAGAATGAGAAGTGGAGCCTGAAGATGGGGTTGCAGGGCTGCAGAGTCTCATGATAAAAGTTTAACGGTTGAGGGGGCTCCTGGGTGGCTCAGTTGGTTAAGCATCCAACCTTGGCTCAGGTCATGATCTTGCAGTCTGTGAGTTTGAGCCCCGCATTGGGCTCTATGCTGACATCTCAGAGCCTGGAGCCTGCTTTGGATTCTCTCTCTCTCTCTCTCTCTCTCTCTTTCCCTTTCTCTCTCTCCCTCCCCTGCTCATGCTCTGCCTCTCTCTCTCTCAAAAAAAAAAAAAAAAACATTAATTTTTTTTTTAAAGTTTAATGGATGAGGAGTTGCTCCTTAGGGATGAACAAAGAAAGTGGTTTCTTGAGATGAAATCTACTCCGGGGGAAGATGCTGTGAAGGTTGTCAAAATGACAACAAGGGATTTACAATATTACAGGGTTTTGTACAATATTGTAGGGTTTGTAGGATTGACTACAATTTTCGTGTTGTATTTTAGTACGTTTTTAACTTTTAATTTAAATTTTAGTTAACATACAATGCAATAGTGGATTCAGGAGTAGAACTCAGTGATTCATCAGTGACATAAACACCCCGCGCTCATCCCAACAAGTGCCCTCCTTAATGCCCATCACCCATCTAGCCCATCCCTCAACCTCCTCCCTCCAGCAGCCCCCAGTTTGTTCTCTATCGTTAAGAGTCTTTTGTGGTTTGTTTCCCTCTCTCCTCTGTCTTCTCCCCCTTCCCATATGTTCATCTGTCTCGTTTCTTAAATTCTGCATGAGTGAAATCATATGGTAATTGTCTTTCTCAGACTGGCTTATTTCACTTAGCATAATACTTTCTAGCTCCATCCACATCATTGCAAGTGGCAGGATTTCATTCTTTTTTGATGGCTGGGTAATAGCCCATTGTATATATGTACCACATCTTCTATATCCATTCGTCCATCGATGGACAGTTGGGTTCTTTCCATAGCTTGGCTATTGTTGATAGTGCTGCTATAAACATTGGGGGTGCATGTAGCCCTTCAAATCTGTATTTTTGTGTCCTTTGGGTAAATCCCTACTAGTGCCATTGCTGGGTCTTGGGGTAGTTCTATTTTTAATTTTTTGAGGAATCTCCATGCTGTTCTCCAGAGTGGCTGCACCAGTTTACATTCTCACCAACCGTGCAAGAGGGTTCCCCTTACTCTGCGTCTTCACCAATATCTGGCATTTTCTGAGTTGTTAATTTTAGCCATTCTGACAGGTGTGGGGTTGTATCTCACTGTAGTTTTGATGTGTATTTCCCTGATGATGAGTGACATTGGGCATCTTTTCGTGTGTCGGTTGGCCATCTGGATGTCTTCTTTGGAAAAGTGTCTATTTATGTCTTCTGCCCATTTCTCAATGGGGTTGTTTGTTTTTTGGGTGTTGAGTTTGGGAAATGCTTTATAGATTCTGGATACTAATCCTTTATCAAGTATGTAATTGACTCCAATTTTGGAAGAAGTTCTGCTGTGGGTAAAATGCTGTCAAATGGCATTGCAACTGTAAAGAAATAGCTCATGATCGGAAAAATCGATCGATGTGACAAACTTCATGCATTGGTGCCTTATTCTAAGAAATTGCTACGGCCTCCCCAAACTTCAGCGACCACCACCCTGTTCAATCAGCAGCCATCAACATGGAGGCCAGATCACAAAAACATTGCGATTCCCTGAAAGCTCAAATGATGTTTAACATTTTTTTAGCAATAGGTATTTTTAAATGAGGATATGTACATTTTTTTGACATAAAGCTATTGTGCACTTAATAGAAAACAGTATAGTGTAAACATAACTTGTATGTGCCTGGGAAACCAAAAAACCTCATTTGACGTGTTTTATGGCAATATTTGCTTTTTTTTGCAGTGCCTGCAGCATCTCTGAGGTATGCTTGTAAATCAAAGATCATTTTACAGAGTGATTCATGCTCTGAAGAAAGTGAAACAAGGTTTGGACGTAAAGGGATTGCTCTGGGTGGGGTGGTCACAGTGGGGGCCTCCCTATGGCCATGACCCTCGAGCCTCGAGAATATTAAGGAAAGCCAATGACCGAACAGTCGGAGACGGTGATTCTTAGGTGTGGCTGCTCATTAGAATCTCCTGGAATCACCTCCAGCCCAATGGAAATGGTTTCCTTGGGAATAGGGCGTAAACGGATGCATTTTATGATTAATTTGTTTTATTTTAATTCCAGTGTAGCTACCATGCAGTGTTCTGTTTTTTAATCGGGTTGTTTGTATTTGGGGTATTGAGTTTTAGAAGTTCTTTATATATCTTGGATACTAACCTTTTGTCAGATATGTCATTTGCAAATATCTTCTCCCTTTCAGTAGGTTGTTTTTCAGTTTTGTTGATTGTTTCCTTTGTTGTGAGGTATATTATATATATACATAAGTGTATATATATGTATATATGTATACATATATATTGGTATATTATATATATATATTTGGTATATTACATACATATATATTACATATATATTACATATATATTACATATACATGTATATACATATGTACATATGTATATATTACATATACATATACATATATGTAATATATATGTAATATATATGTATAATATATGTAAATATATGTTAAATATATATGTATTACATATATATATATTTGCTTCTATTTTCCTTGGCTCAGGAGACCTATCTAGAAAAATGTTGCTATGGCTGATGTCAGAGAAATTGCATATTTATTTTGAAGCCTTCAGGTGATTTTGCTGCGTGGCGAAGGTTGGTAATAGGTAAACATTTACAATATGCAAGTTGTTGTGTCTCAGGGTCAAACATTTCCCAACACCTGATAGCACCTTATGTTAGTCTGAGTGGGACGCCATCACAAACCACCGCATATGGGCTTAAATAACAGAAATTAATTTTCCCAAAGTTCTGGAGGCTGGAAGTTGAAGATCAAGGCGTCTGCAGGGTTGCTTTCTGCTAAGGCCTCTCTCCTTGGCCTTCAGATGGCCGCCTTCCCATTGTGTCCTCACATGATCTTCTCTTGGTCTTGTCCGTGTCCTAATCTTCTCTTCTTATAAGGACACTGGTTACACTGGATGAGGCTCCGCCCATGTGACCTCATTTTACCTTATTTTTCTATTTAACGGCTCTGCCTCCAAATATGGTCACATTTGAGGTACTGGGGTGAAGATTTCAGTACATGAATTGGGGGGAGCACAATTCAGGCCATAATACACATTTCTTTCTTGACTCTGCTTGACCTAACGGATTTCCAATTTCCCTGTTTTCTGATCTCCCTGATTTCGTACTCTGCCTTTCCCTCTGTGTGGTCCGGGGCACATTCTTCATTATGAGATCATTGATTTCGAGACGTTGGAACTGCAAAGCTTTCAGAGAGGAACTTGCTTAAAGCCCTTATTTTCCAGGTGGAGACGGAGTGGTTAAAAGAGGAGGGAATTTGCTCAGTGTCTCACAGACAAATGGTGCAGAAGTAGGTCAGTCGTCCAGTGTGGCTGCCACCACCATTTTTGTTCTCCTGCTGCATGGATGCAGAGGGACAGATTATACGGCTTTGGGAGTTGGGCCATGACGCGTAGTGCTCTCAGCTGTTAGAAACAGATAATAAAAGGATGATCATGAGAAATTCATAGCTTGATGAGAAGGCTCCTCAAAGTGACTGGCATATAGCGTGTGGTATTATAACTGATGTGATCACCAGGGTTGGGCCTTGTGATGGGGGCCAAGGCCGTCGTGAGAGGGAAGAGGGAGCTTCTGTCTTCTTAGGGTCTCCAAGTCCGGTACCTGCTACGTGTGAGCCCAGGTCTGGGTTGCAGAAGGATTACATTCAAGAGAGGATGTGCAGGGTAGGGGAGACCTAACCTCAGATGATTGTGTAGCCATCGTCTTCCCAAGGACAATAGTTATCACACTTCTTTATAAGTTCTGCCCCCAGGCTGTCGGAACGCAATTCAAACCTGGGTCGTGGGGCCCTGCCACGCAGGATTTGCTGAGGACCCTGTGGGATTGTCTCTGGCACCTTGGCTGACCTGCTGTCTCCAAGGGGGGGTGGAAGGAGAAGGTCTCTGTAGCTCAGTGGGACGGTGACATCAGGGTTCAGCCATGTCCGTAGGTTCCCCTTTTCTCTGATGCTCTGGAGGTTGAAGGATCAGATCAACAGAGAGAGGAGTTTCCTTTCCTGAAAGGCCCAGGAAGAGAGAGTGACCGGGGAACTTCTGCTAAGCAATGAACTCACAAATGGTGGTTAGGGTTTTCTGGGAGCCCAGGTGAAGAGTCAAGAAAATTGAGATTTTCCAAAAACACAGCGCCACTTCCAAGTGGAGAAAGGAAGGAAATCTAACACCAAAAGCAAGGAAGGAGTCTTTGTGCGTAGGTCCTGTCTTTCTAAGGCCCTCCCAACCATTGCCCATACGTCTATAACTGTAGACAATAGACTTCCCTTATCACTGACATATTTCCTCCCCCCCCACCCCCTCCTTGATGGGTTTATCCTGTTCCTGAGCCAGATCTGACCAAGACAAGAAGTCCAGCCACAGCCTCAGTTCCACAAACAGGCTGGTCTGGGAGGAGGGCTGCTGCTTGGGAAGTGATAGGCGGTCTGATAGAAGTCTCCCCACAGAGTCTTGGTCTTCCTTATGCCTTCCTCCAAGCCCAGCATCAGCTGGATTCAGAGCCCAGACCACAAGGCAACTTCCCCAACCCTCTCTCTGAAGCTTCCAGGCTCCTTTTTCCTACCCAAAGTCTGTATCACACACCTTCCAGTCTCGGAATCGATTAGGCTCCTTTGGGCTGCAAGCAACAGAAAATTCAACGGTGTGGCTGGAGCCATAAGGATGTGTATTTGATTCCCAAATCCAAGTCCAGAGGTCAGAGGTGCCAAAGATAATTCCGCAGCTCATCCAGGACTGGAGCTATTAATCCTGCTCCACTTTCCTTGGGATGTTGGGTTTTCATCCTTAGGAGTGTTTCCTTGAGGCTGCAAAATGGCTGTCACTGCTCTAGCCATTGTTGTAGCTCTTCACAGAACAGCATCAAAGCAGGAGCAAGGGGCTGGGGAGGGGGGGGCGGCAGTAAGAGAGCTCTATCCTCACACCAGCCCCCTCTCTCTTAACTTTAAATGTAAATTTTCAGTGATGTATAACATACATACACACTGTACATAGACCAGGAGTGCGCATTGGGTGATCTTAGACCGAGTAAACGTGGAACGAGGCACACAAACCCGGACACGGCAGATTGCCAGAAACACCCTTTGCCACCTTCTAATCCCAATGGTGAACCTTGGTTTTGGCTCAGGTCGTGGTCTTGGGGTTTCATGAGTTCAAGCCCCACATCGGGCTCTGTGCTGGCAGCACAGAGCCCGCTTGGGATTCTCACTCTCTGCCCCTCCCCCACTCACGCTGTCTCTGTGTCTCTCAAAATAAATAAATAAGCTTAAGAAAAATTTAAAAAAGAACTGAAAATAAAACACTTTATAGACCCGGAACCAGGCAGCGTGTCCTTTGAGGCACCTCTCTTCTTTGGCTTTGTTTGGGTTCGCCTACAGAGTCGAGAGTAGCTTGCTCCTGGTCATTGCTGTAGAGTGTTCCATTGCGTACCTTTGCAGAGTTTATTTCGTCTATTGTTTTTTTTTAATTTTTTTAATGTTTATTTATTTTTGAGACAGAGAGAGACAGAGCATGAATGGGGGAGGGTCAGAGAGAGGGAGACACAGAATCTGAAACAGGCTCCAGGCTCTGAGCTGTCGGCACAGAGCCCGACGTGGGGCTCGAACTCACGGTCCGCGAGATCACGACGTGAGCCGAAGTCGGACGCTTAACCGACTGAGCCACCCAGGCGCCCCTATTTCGTCGATTGTTTGTGTTTATTTAAGTCGCTTCCGAGTTTTGTAGATCATGGGCAGCGCTGCTGTGACTCCCCTTATGCGTGTTTTGGTGAGTATATATCATATGAGTGGCTGTTGGGATAACCCAGGAGTGGAAGGTCAGGGTCATAGGATGGCCTCTTTCTTTTCATGGATGAACGTCTTTCCCCACAAGCCCCTCAGGCTTTAATTGGCTCATTACAAGCCTACTCTGAAGATATGCCGTAGAATATCTTAGACATCTAATTTGTTCCTTGGAGCTGGGAATTTGTTCCACTGCTGCTTGATCAAAATCAGGTTTCTGGAAATGACGAAGACACAGAAATGTCAAGTGGGCGCCATCACACTCGTCTATCTCCTCCCGATGATTAGCTCAGGCTCTTCTATGAAATGTGAATTTGTCTGGAATCGTGTCAGTGCCACTCACGGGGACGTCCCTCCACTTACTCCGCCTGGCCCGAAAGTGTGGTCTTTTTCCTGCCACCACCTACCTGCCCTCCATCCTGCTTCTGCCTCTGTTGCCTACGTTTCTCCGGAGCTGTAACCGAGCTCTTCCTCGATGGGTCGGCCTGAAGACGCTGTCGGGGGAGACTAATAAATATGGGCCGACATCCCCTCGCCAGGCACCTTGTCTCAGGTTATCAATCTGCATTTCTCTCCCATCAGGCTCCCTTCTGTTAGTGAGTTTTCTCAGAGCATCTGTTTCAAGATCCCAGTGGGAATGATTTTTTTTTTAAAAAGAGGCACAGTCCTCTCTTGGTATCATCAGACTACAAATTCTGAACAATCTAAGGCTGATTTTAGAGCAGTTTTGAGTAAGTTAGCATGGGATTTCCCCAGAGTTGGAGTTCAGTGTAGTATTTTAGGAGAATCTTAATACTGCAATAAGGATAGATTGACGTTGCATCAGTTTCTATTCACATTACAATAAAAGAGTCAGTGTGGTATTAGAATTTTACTGCCTGCAACGTTTGGTGAATTACGGGGAGGTCTAATATGCTTTCCCACACTATCTTCTGTTTAGATTGGCAGGTTTCTCTGGGCGTTTCTCAATAGACTGATAAAGCACTAGACAGGGGATTAGCTCTCTTGGAAGCTGAGAAAAGAGGTGATCGGGGTTGTTTATAGCTTGTGGGGATGGATTCTGATGGAGGAGCCCGGAGAGAATGAAACTTTCACAGCATACAGAATGCCAAGGACTCGGGGAGCATATTCCAGGGGATGGCCCCACCCTGGTGAGCAATTCCCCTGGGGACTCAGGACAGGAACAACCAGAACAGAGAGACTAATGGGTGTCCTCTTGGGACGACGTCATGAGGAGAAATAAATCACACCGAACGTCTCTCCAGGGGATCGATTTCTTTTTCCTTCCAAAGAAAGGCTTCGGATCCAGATTTAACTAGCACATATTGGACAGCACCAACTCCGAGCGCCATGAGCACTGATTCCCACAGGCCTGTTGGGTAAGCCCTCATTATCATCCTCATTGGTTTGGATAAGGTTTCCTGGAAACTGACTCTTAAATGGAGAATTGCATGCAGAAGGGTTACCCGGGATTACTCCTTGAAGATGCAGCTATAAGGAAGCTGGGGAGGCAGAGTTGGACAGAGAGACGCTGACCTGCCATGTGGCTCCAACCGAGGACTCGGCGGCTCCCACAGGGAACTCACGAGCCTTTAGAGTGATCCCACTCTGACACCAGGAGTTGCTGCTTCGTGTCCACACCTCAGTCATTCACTGGCCTGAGCCACCCCAGAGAAGAGGCAGAACCTTGAGTGAGCCAGTTCTGGGCTGTGGAGGGCAGAGTCATCGACAGCCCAGATTTCCAACTCCCTCGAGGACAAGCGTGTTAGGCTTGAAGAGGAGATCTGAGTGTATTACACTCGTCATCCGTGAATAATCAACTTTAACCATCGAGTTCACTAATCTGTTCATTGATTGTCAGTGATACTTATCACCACTGCGGCTTCGCAGAAGAGGCTCAAAAGAATCATGTGACTTACCCAAGGCCACATAGCTGATGAGTGGACCCAGGCTCTTATCCCTGGGTCAGTATGCTTTCTCTTCTCTATGCACCTGCTTCAGCCTCCATTTCTCTCAGGAGCCCAGCTAGGGTTGGAGGCCGATGAGGTAGATGATGAAGGAATCCCCAGTCAAGGAAACGGTGACTCTGGAACCATTGCATTCAACAACACCCGTGGACACCACCATGCGGGCTATTCTTCTGCATGGTGTGGATATGTTGATGGGAAGACAGAAAGGCCCCTTTCCTCCTGGAGAGGTTAGTCTAGTCAAAGAGGTGTATGGTCCAGGAAGCCTAGAAATCCACAGTGGAGAAAATCAGGAGTAGCTGAGATTGGCCGAGTAGACACGGCATCTCATTTGAGAGAATAAGAAAGGTCCTCATTGTCTGCATTAAAAGGGGCTGTATTGTACTTGGCTACAGATAATAGAACACTCGGCTGATAATAAGAGGTGTCTCGTATCTTCGTTCCTTGAAAGTACGGGTATTCTATGGAATGTTAAAGAATACCAGCATGGGCAAGAGTGTATTAGCATATGGTGGGTGTGTAGCTAGACAGGAATTCCTGCACCATCATGGGGGACAGACTTGGGTCCTTTTCCTTCCACTTCAGACTGGAGTTTGATATAGCTTGGGTTTAGTTGGTGTCCGATTTCAGATGAGAGACTGTGGATGTCAACGGCTGAAGGCAAGCCAGTCATCCGGTCATTCTGTCCCGTGTAGGGGGCCCTTGAAGGGCAAGTGTGTGTCTTCTCATCGGAAGCACAGCGAAAAACACATCTGGGAGTGAGAGGTGAGCGCTGGGGTTTTCCATTTGGTCCTACCCTCCTTCAGAAAAAGATTGCTTTCATGGTGATTTCCCCAGATGTATGTCCGTGTATGCCCCCAACCATCAACATGCCTCAGTTTCCAGATTTGTGCCCTGGACTCTCTTCATCAAATGGAAGATAAAAAGATTTCCACGTATCCCTGAAAAAACAAACTTGCTTCCAGTCCTGTTTCATTTTTTTTTTTTCATGCTTTAGAGAGCTACTTAATGTCACGAGAAATATGGATGATACTGGATCAAGCCGAAGACAAACGCAGAACATGTATCATGCAATCCCGAGCTGTGACAGTGGAGAAATATAAACTCAAATATTTAACAGTTATGACCTTTGACTCTGGGATGAAGGGTGATTTTCAGTTTCTCATTTACACTACCCCTTATTTCCAGTACTGTGGAGGGCTTGGAGCTAAGACTGGGGGCTTAGGGTTGTGTCTGAGTTCTGTCACTTACGTGGATGAGTAAGTTCCGGAGCTTCTTTCCCTCGCATGTAAAACCTAGTCCTCTTTTGATCTGCCTTTGCCACAGGGCAGCGTACCCACCCACCTTGGACTTCTGTGCACTTTTCCGGGTTCTGCAGAACATCCATTCTGACATAAAGGTAGAAGGCATTCTTGGCTGCCTGCTAGAGGAGATATGAAGATTCTGCTAACTCTCGTCTCAGCAGGTAGAAGAGAGCATCAGAGACCTGGAGACACCACTTAACCTTCTTAGGAAGGGCGCCGTATCTTTGCTTCACAGCATAGTAAAGAGTGTGGAGGCGGATGGAAACCGTGGCTAGAACCTCAGCCCAGGGAGGCAGCCTTCAGAGAGTCAACCCAGGAGTTGATCAGCTGCCCACTGAGCATGTTCACCTTGACAAAGAGAAGAGCCTTTCCTTTATTTTGGGTCTCTTGACCTCTCCTGAAGCAATTCTGAGTGCTCTGATAGGCAGCTGGCGTAGTCTGCTTAGGCCGCTGGCATAAGACTGGTGGCTTAAGCAATAGACGTTTCTTTTCTCACACCTCTGGAGGCTGGGAGTCCCAGATCAAAATGCCAGTCCATTCAATTCTGGGTGAGAGCTCTTTTCCTGGCTTGTGGATGGCCATCTTCTCATTGAGTCCTCACATGGCAAAGAGAGGGAGGGGAGGGGGAAGAGATGGAGAGAGACAGAGACAGACACAGAGAGAGAGAGAGAGGCTTATGTCCCTTCTTATAAGGCCATATAAGATCCTGGCTCTACCCTAATGACTTTATTTAACCTTGACGATCTCCATGAAGGCCCTATCTCCAAATACAGTCACATTGAGGGTTAAGACTTTGACATGTGAATTTGGAGGGCACACAATTCAGCTCATAGAAATGGCACTAAACATTTCTAGGTCTTCTTCAAGAAGAAAGATTTCAAGAGATATCCTTCCAAGTCATCCAGCCTGGCATCCAAGCCCCTGTGCTTTCCAACCAATGGCCCAACCGAGTGGTCACAACATTCCTTAATAATCCCCTGTCATTTATGCAGAAATTCCAAAGGGCTTTCAGTGCCCATTTGGCCACCATGTCCAATGGAGACACTTCCAGTCATCAGCTAAGAATCCCAAGTTCCAGTAAGGAGCCAGCTCCCACAGTGCACTATTGCTGTCTTTAAATCAGAAGATACAGGACCCTTGTCATAGTGTTTTCAAGAACAGGGAGGGGTCACATGGCCTGGTCATGAGCCATATCTAATTATTCGTTTTCGTAATCCTCAACTGTCATATCACCAGTTGGCTTCATGGAATCCACACTTATGTTATGGTCAGACAGGAGACTTCCTAGGGCCCTTATCACGGCCTCAAAGACCTGGGAGGCAGAACCTTGGTGACATTCAGCTGTGTTGATCAGTCACTTCACAGCCTTCCAGAACTTGGATTAATTTCCTGTCGTGGCTGTGTGTTCAGTTCATCAACAAGGGTCAAGGAATAGCTTCTTAGGACATCCCTGATGTTCAGACCTGAAGCCCTCACTGTCACACTTCCAAAGCAGTGGGTGGAGATCATCATCTATAGCCTTGTGGCTGAGTTGCTTTGAGAACAGCTGAACCCCTCTGCTCTTCTGTTGAGCCGGGACCAGGCAATGAGTGGAAAACAAGGTGAGGAGAAGGTGCTGGGAGAGCCCATGTTGAGTCCCAGCCTGAAGGAGAGCCACAACATCCATGAAGGGTGAGCTCAAAGAGCACCAGTCCTGGGATGGGCAGTTGTCAACACATGGTCACATGGTGGTTTGGGCGCTGGAACATAACTTTAAAGAGAGGGGGCCTCCCCTCTTTGACCATCACAACCCTGAAACTCTTGCAACGACATCCCATTCCCCTTTAATAAGCCCCACAGTGAGGTGGCAGGAACTGACCTACAGTCCCTCTCCCCTACACCCCCAAGTCCACTTGGCCCTTGCCTAGCTTGGTTGGAGGATTACTGGGAGTCAGGAAGGTTTATTAGTACCTCTCATGACAGGAGGTCTGGAGGTAAGAATCTTCAGGTTGTGCAGCAGCTCAGAGAAGTCATCAGATGACCTAGTCCTTCTGTCTCTGGGCTGTCGGATTTGTCCCCCACGCGGTGGCAAAATGACCTTACTATTTCACTATTAGGGTAATGTAGTTGCTATAACAAACAAACAGCAACAAAAGAGATTCTCAAGCAGAGGGTATTTCTCCTTTGCACATCATAGTCCATTGAGGGGTGGTGGGAGAAAGTTAGGGAAGGGGCTCTTTCTCTCTGTCCCTCAAGAGCCCAGGCTCCTTCTATGTTATGGCTCTGCCTTCCTCTCAGTCTCCAGAGTTGTCTCCAGCCAGGCAGAGATCATGAAAGGTCAACAGTCATAATTGGAAGGTCGTATGCCACGCGTGGAAGCGGAGAACATGACTGCTGTTGACAGCTAGGACCCTGGTCAGAGAAACTTCCTTTTCCACCGCAAGCTGGAAACCGTAGTAGAGGGCAGAAGAAAACTCAGATATTAGGGACCGCTGCAGTATCCCGCACAATTTCCAAGTATCATGTCCACGCACCACAGTTTTGGAGACCAGATGAGAAACGGGTGCTGCCAGCGAGAGGGGAGCGGAGAATGGCTTGCTAGGATCGCATCAACATGCGTCCGGGATGTAGAACAGAGCGTCCCAGACTGCGTTGGGCGGGAGATGTCAGAAGAAGAACGTGGCGCTTGGCGTGGGGTGGGTGACCCAGGTGAGAAGGCCAGAATTTGAGCTGGACTTCAGGCCTGGAGAGTCAATGCGGTAACGGGGCCGGATGATTAGAACCACGACCATGGGTAGTTGGACAGCTTTTTTTTTTCCCTCCCGTAGACAGATGGCCTGGAGTTAGATGCATGCCTCTTGTCCCTCCTGGAGGAACCCTTAACAGCATCGGGTGAGGGCTCTTCTAAGGGGATCAGCGTCAGGGTAACTGGCTCCGAAGCATCGCTCGGTGGCGGGGAAGGTGGGGGAACGAGCATTTCAAGGCATGACAGACACACTCTGATCACCCCGTGTGTTTGTGTCGTAGTTTTGTTTGAGCGCGGCTTTTCCCAGTACCCGTTCATCATCGTCCTAGCAATTCTGTCCATATATTACCTTTATTACCAAACTTTTGTTTTGTACCCGAAGAGTAGTTTTCCACCTTGGCCATACATTGCAATCACCCGAGGTGTTTAAAATCTTCTAACGTGCACGCTCCAGTTAGAATCTCTACCAGTAGGGTCCAGACGTCAGTAAATGTTTAGAAGGTCCACAGTGATTCTGACGTGCCAAGAAGTTTGAGAACCACTGGGCTAGACGATGTTCTTCTAAAGTTTCAAGGGCACCCGGGTGGCTCAGTCCGTTGAGCGTCCAGCTTCAGCTCAGGTCACGATCTCGCGGTCCGTGGGCTCGAGCCCCGCAGCGGGCTCCGTGCCGAGAGCTCAGCGCCTGGAAACTGGCGCTTTGGATTCTGTGTCTCCCTTTCTCTGCCCCTCCCCTGCTTGCGCCCTGTCTCTCTCTCTCTCTCTCTCTCTCTCTCTCTCTCTCTCTCTGTCTCTCAAAAATAAATAAAATGTTTACAAGAATTTTAAAGTTTCAGACACGTGGTCACTTTCAATCCACAGGAAAACAGGTTGTTCCGTTTGACAGCTGGGGTGAGGCCACAGCAGGCTCCAGCTGATAACACCCAAGATTGCTCCCAAATGGTGTTCCCCTGGCTTTGTCTGGGGAAACCTAATTGCTGCAATTGTGTTATAAAATTATCACTTTACCCACGCAAATGGTCCAGAGCGACCGGTTGTCTATTCTTGTGGTTGTCCCAGATTATTAAATGAGCAGCTGCCTCCAAATATGTTTGCAGCCGCCGAATTCAACGGCAGCGTGAACTTGCATATTCATGGCTCCCGACCTGCAGCCCAGGCTTGTAGGACTCCTCCAGTGGGGCTCTAAAAGTCAATTTATCTTGACAATTTAAATGCATACACTTCCGGGGGCTTTGGTGACTTGCAGATTTCAGTGAACACCTCGACGGAAAGGGGAGTCGGGGATCAAGGGAGGGGGAGTGGAAATCTGCTCTGGGTCTCGAGGTCAAGGGCAGGAGGACGAACAAACCATCAAAATGGTGGAAAGAGAGCCCCGCGGTGGCCGGGCACTGGCGTTTCAAGCCCCACTTGGCTGATTTCAAGCGTGGGCAAACCATTGGATTCGTCCAGACCTTGTTATTCCTCATCTATAAAATGGGAGTAATGGATTCACAGGCATGAAAGGATGCAGTTTCCTGCACTCCCATCGGCCTCGTTTTGCCTTCGTGGAAACGTACCTCCAGGGCTCCGGGTTAACTTAATTTTTTTCCCCCTGTATGTTGACCTGCTTCTGTTTTTACCTTGAATATTATTTATCCATGAGCCTGTTTAGAGCATCCTGTGAGTCTCAGTCACAGGGTCCTTTCCTAACACATGAAGCGACTAGATAACTTTCAACACTGGTTCTTCTGTGTGCCGCCCCAGTGGTATGCAGACCGCGCCGGGGGACGGTCCTCGTGGAGCCGGCTAAGGCCACAGCTGAGCCCGGCACAGAGGAGATGTTTGACGCCTGCTTTCTCCTCTCCTTTGTCTTAATGCCAGCCTCCCAGGTGAGGAAGACGCGAACGCGGCCAAATCGGCCGAAGGTGCCTGCGAAGTGCCGGGTGTGGGTAGGGTGGGCCAGCTGAGCCACCACGAGGGAAGCTGCAGGTTAGCAATGTGGACTCTGGGCTGGGCTGCGAGGGCTCAGGCCCTGGTTGTGCTGCCTACTAGTGAAGGGATCCTCTGCAGACACTAGCTTCTCTGGGCCTCAGTTGCTTCATCTGCAAGATGGAAACGGCTGTGTCCCGGGGTTGTCGTGAGGACGACAGACTCCCATACACTTCAAGGAGTGCCGGGCACAGAGGAAATGCCAGTGGAGGGGTTCTTAAGGCGTTGGAGATCTATTTTAAATGCCCATGGATACATTTTAAAAAATCCCTGCTTTTTTGTCCTTGTCCTTGTCCTTCTCCATCTCCTTCTCCTCCTCCTTCTCCTTCTCCTTCTCCATCTCCTTCTCCTCCTCCTCCTCCTCCTCCTCCTCCTCCTCCTCCATCTCCTTCTCCTCCTTCTCCTTCTCCTTCCTCCCTCACTCCCGTCTTGCATACTGGGAGGGCTTTCTATGCTTCCGGCTCTTATTTAGACACTTTCCGCTACACGGAAGGTCTTATCTCCCATCTTGCAGGTGAAACAGAAGAAGCCACGGCTCGCAGAAAACCGGAGATTTGCACAGGCTCACAGAGCAAACTGAGTGAGCCTATGTCCTTCCCCCGGGTTCACAGTGAACATAACACTACCTGTGAACACGGAGATGACCCCGATGCATTGCGTGTACCTCCGGTACAGACGTCACTCCTGCAGAAGTTCTGGAACGTGTTTGTTAACGAGCAAGGCTTTGCCTTTTGCCGTGGAGTCTCTTCTCGTGTCTCCAGTATGCGGGAGGGCCCTGACTGTAATGGTGAGGAGTGTGGCCTCCGGGGCCAGGCTGCCCCGGGGTTCACCTTGTGGTTCTCCCCTTACTGGTCACGTGATGCTGGGCACACGGCTCCACATTTCTGAGCCTCTGTCTTAGTATCTGAAATACGGGGATAAGATTAGAACTTCCCTCCCGAGGTTTTTGCGAGGAATCCACAAGGCACCGTGTGACGAGGGCTCAGCACCGCCCTCGCTAAGCGCCAACATACGTCTCCTCTTGTTCTCATTACTCTGGGCGTTCGAAGAAACTACAAAGCCACCGTTCAAATGCAAGGTGACGTTTCCAGTACTGGAGGGATCCAGACACTCCCCTCCAACACGAGTCTGTCTGATGCACAGCCTGCACACCAATCCGCCTGCCACCTACAGGCTGTGTGGCCTTGAGTGCCGAACCTCTCTGAGCCTCAGTTCTCTTTAACTATAAAAGGAGGAGAGCAGGGCCTGCCTCGGGGTGGTTGTGGGGATTCAGTGAAGTCAGGAAAGGGAAGCACTTGGAACAGAGCGGACTGTGTGATACCTAGTGGTTATTATCATATCAGTATCATATTATACATCTGATTATTATCGTAGACGTGAGCCGTTTCTATCATGCCGATCTCTGCTCATTTCCGTTCCATGGACGCCAAGTTTGGGGAACAAATATTACCTGTCTTTCTTTTTTTTTTAAACCACCAGGCCTAGACGGCCCTGTTACGTGATGCACCCTCTGTCTCTAGGTGAACACGCCTGGGGATGCTCCAGATGTTTGCAGCTGGCAAGCTCATTCCCCGCCCACCTCCTGCACCTACCCTCTCCACTTCCTCTGTACTCCAAGGACAGCGGGGAGCTGCGGGGCCTGGGAGGGAGGGTCTGAGCAGGCCAAGGGGAGAGGAAAGAATCGCCCCTGAGTGTCTGGCATGCCTTCTGCCTTCTCTCAGGAGAATCATAAATTATCTCCCTTTACTTGCTCACCACCGTTCCCGCGGAAATGAAACCCACAGCCTGGATTTTAAATCCTATATATCGTTTGGCTTAAGCTGGGTTCCCCCCCACCCTCCTCCTCTGATAAATGGGGCATTTTAATAATATTCACAGCACGGCAAGAAGTTGGGAGAAAATACACATGGCTCTCCAGGTGTCGGATTCCCCGGGCGCCGCCGAGATGGGATCTTGTCGCAGCTCTCTCCTGGAGAGTGACTAATGCTTGCACGGGAGACAGCAGGCGGGGAGGGGCGGCCTCGGGGTGTGGGAGGCAGGACTCCCGGAGGGGAGGTGGCGGGTCCTGGAGAAGGGGGACAAGGGGTCCGGGAGGCAGGCAGGGGCAAGGACCCGGGGACGTCCAGCCCCGCAGGGGATGGCCTGGACCTACAGGCTCTCCCCGTAGCTCTTTCTTCTCCTTTCTGCCAGGGCTCAAAAGTGTCCTCGATGCCAGAGGTAACAGGGTGATGAAATGTCCCCAATCCATCAAGTGCCTGCACATCCAGGCAAGGGGCTGTTTTCACTCTTTCTCTCTCTCTCTCTTTCTTTCTTTCTTTCTTTCTTTCTTTCTTTCTCTTTCTCTTCATTATTATGATTATTTTTATTTTTTGGCTTTGCCCTCTGATGTCTGCAGAGGTCTTCGACATTCACACGCGTGGCTCGCCTCGTGCTCTGTGCTGGGTTCTGTGGGGGAGACAGACATGAATGAGACACAGTCAACCGTCCTTGAAGGGCTCACAGGTCAGCGGGGAGGACAGACGTGAGCTCCCGCAGTAAGGGTTCAATGACCATGGCGGTGGCACGTTGGGTGACCACACGGAGCCTCGCACTGTGCTAAGCCTCTTTCCCTGAACAATGATTACTCTAGTGCTAAGTACGTGACGACAACGTTTTGTTTCCGGCGCCTGGACTAAAGTAGCGGACAACAAAACGGGGCCCGACCGTCGTGGAGTTTACATGCCCCGACGGTGGTGTTGAGGAGGGAGATAAACGGGAAACAAACCAAGAAATACCTCTGGATTTATTTCAGATGCACAGTAAGTGGAAAAGAGCGGAAGTGCCATTTTACGGCGAGTTTGGGACAGCTTCTCCGAATGAATGAAGGAAGTAAGAGTCCTAGGGGGATTATCTGGGGGGAGACCCTTCCGGGTGGAGGAAGTGAAAAGGCCCTGAGGCACGTTTAGACTGTCCAAGGAACACAGCCAGGAGGCCAGTGGCGGAAGCAGAGCGGAAGAGGGGGCAGAGGTCGGTAAAGTTGACCAGAGGAGTCTCACCGGCCCAGGGAAGTATTTGGGATTTACTTGTGAAGCCAACGGACGTCTTCCGGAGGATTTCAAAGCAGCGGAGTAAGCACTCCCTGGGTGAAGTGGGCAGAGAATGACTGCGGCCGCAGCGTGAGGAATGGCCCGCTGGGACAGGATGGAGGGACCGGTTGGGAGGGCCTAAGGAGCAGGTGCTATTGCTTCTGCCGTGTGGGTGAGAAAAGCTGAGGCAGGAAGCTGAAACTTAGCCATGGTTTCCACCCCAGGAAGTGGAAAGACAGGAGGACAAAGCCAGGATGCTCTGACTCCAGAATCTGTGCCCACTAACCCCTGTGATCTGACGTCTCCCTGATCATGACAGTAAAAGGCGGAATGTGAGCTTCGTCGGGCGCTGTGCACACATCTCGCCTCGGAGGTTCAGAGGAGGGAGGAAATCCCTGAGATCCTGGGGGTGTCCCCTGAGCCCCGGGTTTTCACAGCTCCGTCTCGTCAGAGCCTCCCCAGGGCGGCGCTGGAAGATGCTTAGGCGTGGTTCCCACACGAACTTGGAGACGGGGGTAAAGGTGGTTTCCCTTGTGGATGTAGGGAAGACAGGAAAAAAGAATTCTATATAAAGAGCTGATCCATGGGCACCTGGGTGGCTCAGTCGGCTGAGCGTCTGACTCTTGATTTTGGCTCAGGTCGTAATCCCAAGGTTGTGGGATCGAGCCCCGCCTCGGGCTCTGCACTGAGCATGGAGCCTCCTTAAGATCCCGCCCCCCCCCCTTTGCTCCTCTCCCCTACTCGTGTTCTCTCTTTCAAATAATAAAAGAAACTGATCCAGCTGGGTTTCGGCATGCCAAGATAAAAGATCAAGGCATTTATTTTGATAGCATTCGTACAGCATTTATGATAATTCTAAGTAGGTTCTAAGTACTTCCCAAATATTGACACACGAAATGCTCGTCACCCTGGAGGGGGTTTCCTATTATTGTTACCTCCCCGTTTTGCAAACAGGGAGTCAAGGCACATAAGGTTAAACGACTTGTCCAGTGTCCCATAGCTGGTGAGCGTCAAAGGCAAGATTCGAACCCGGGACTTCGGGCGGCAGAGTTCGTTCCTCAGACAGCCAGGTTATGACAAGGTCCTTGTGAGTGTCAGTATCAAACCAATGATCTACGAGTGACTGTGTCTCCCACATTTCTTGAGAAAACGGTTCTTCTTGCGCATCAAGCCTCTAATTTTAGGGACATCCGGATTTACCTCGTACCTACCAGGTCCTCCAGTTGACAGGTTCCCACCTGTTCTGGTAGAATCCATTGCCACCTTCTGTTCACCATTAGGTTGCTGGTGTCTATAAAAACACTCGGAACATAATCACTGCTCAATAAGCATGGTCCATATGGTCTCCTTCCAGAGTCAGGTCTGAATTTGTCCCACCTCTTAGGTCCTGTTCTCTTACAGTATAGTATGGTGTGGTTATAAACTCAGAGTTTCACAGTCAAACTTCCTGGGTTTGAATCCTGGCCCCGCTGCTTGCTAGTTTGTGTGACTTTCAGCAAAGTTACCTAACATCTCTGTGCTTCGGTTTCCCGGTACGTAAAATGTGGATGAGGATAGTAACTACCCCATAACGTTGTTGCAAAGGTCAAATGAGTCAACACCTAAAAAGCACATAAGGGGGGGGGGGGTTCTGGGTGGCTCAGTCGGTTGAGCAACTTGACTTCAGCTCAGGTCACGATCTCACGGATCGTGGGTTCGAGCCCCGTGTCAGGCTTTGTGCTGACAGCGTGGAGCCCGCTTCGGATTCTCCGTCTCCCTCTCTCTCTGCCCCTCCCCTGCTCGCGTGCTGTCTCTCTCTCAAGGATAAATAAACATTGAAACCTTTTTCAAAACCACGTAAAACAGCGAATGAGACGAACCAGCAGCTATGGCCGCCATCCGACCATCACCACTGCTACAATTTCTGCAAAGCCTAGGCGGGCTGCCCCGTGGGTACAGAACCTTCTTTCCACCCAGTCCTGCTCCTCAAACTCTCCCTGCTGAGTTCTCCATCTGCCCAAACCTGAGAAGGTCACCCGGGTTATTTTTATTATAATGTGTACGAGGACGAGGTGCCCTCTTACGAAACCCATACCGTCCCTGTTCCCTCGTGTCATCCTAGTCTCACATTGTGAGCCCCGGCCATTTGGTCTCTGCCTTCTTGCCAGCAAGACTGGAGTAGCAACGGGAATTGAGTTTAAGCAGAGAAGACCCAACCCTGCTGGCCCCAAAGCCCTGGCCTCAGCCCCACTCCACTCTCCAGGGCCGTTCTTACAGAATCACCGTGCTCCCGGCCCCCCACTCAGGGCTCCCTGAGTTTCCCTCAGCTGGATACCCAGTGCTGAACTTCACCTGCCGTCCGTCAGCCCGTTGTACTGGAGAAAAAGGGGGTCTCCGTGAAGGGCCACATCAGGCGCACCCACAGAGTGTTTCCAGGCAGGTCTGGGCATCTGAAACACTACCGGCGGGCCCACGCCCCTCCCACGGTGCAGGCTGTTTCATCAAACGCGCATGTCGGTGTTGCTCTGATGGTGTTGTGCAAATGGGCTTAACACCTGCCATCAGTTGACTTGAAGCAAAGGAGACGACCCTTGACGACACGGGTGGGCTTTGTTCAATCCGTTGATGGCCTTCGGGGTAAAAATCCAGGTTTCCCAGAGAAGAGGAGATTGTGCCTCGAGGCTGAAACTTCAACTCCTGCCCGAGTTGCACACCTCAGGTGTGCCGGATCTTACAATTGCATGAGCCAATCCTTAAAATAAATCTCTCAACATGTACATACAGGGACACAAGCGCGCGCACACACACACACACACACGCATTCTCTCTGTCTGGAGAACTCTACTGGGTATGATACCCTTCAAGCTCTTAGGAACACGGAGATATCTAAGGCAAGTAGACTCCAGGAAGAAAATGAGCCTGGCTCGTAGTAATCACGTAAGAGGAAAGGAAAAGAAGACAATGAGGAGGCAGGAAGGAAACTGGTTTTAAAAACCTTTTAGAGGGGCGCCTGGGTCGCTCGGTCGGTTGGGCGTCCGACTTCGGCCCAGACCATCCTCTTGCGGTGGGTGAGTTTGAGCCCTGCACTGGGCTCTGTGCTGATGGCTCAGAGCCTGGAGCCTGCTTTGGATTCTGTGTCTCCCTCTGTCTGCCCCTCCCCCACTCGTGCTCTGTCTCGCTCTCTCTCTCTCTCTCTCTCTCTCAAAAGCAAAAAACAGTAAAAAATATATATATATACTTAATAAAAAAATAATAAAGTTTTAGAAAGGAATATCTTTCAGACAACTTTTCAGAGAGACCGACTCTGTTCTTTGAGCACAATACAATTCTTTTTGTATATGTGGAGAGGTGGACTCTTGGCCAGTCCGTCAGACTTATCGTCCCCCCTGAGTGAGGCAGTCATCAGGCCATAACCTAGAGAACTTGGTCCCCACTTGAGTACAGCAGGCTCAGAAGAGCCTGCCCGACTTCTCTTGTCACAGCTGAGGAAACGGGGCCCAGACGCAGAAAGCGACTCGACTAATAAATATCATCCAGGGCGGCGGGGCAGGGGGGCAAGGCTGCAGGTACAGCCGGGTGTTCTATTTCGCAGTCTTCTTTCTTTTTCCACTGGATGGAGAGATCAAGAAGAGAAATGTTCTCCTCCGCCTGCCTTCAGCCACCACTGACCTTCCTGCTTCCTCATTCCCAAAAGTCAGAGAGGCTCAGGGTGGCCCCAGCCCCGAGAGGTATCTCAGGGAAGCCCTTGGCTGAGGCGGGAGCAGGGGAGACGGGGCATAAGGCTGTTTGTGACTCAGAGGTTGACATCCGTTCGGTTGCTTATATGCCGTGCTAAATCCCCACGTGCAGGGACTGAAAATCACCCAGTTACTTTGCAGGAACGGTTTAATAAGATTAGCAGGAGTTGAGAACACTTGTTACTTCTGAAGCAATGATATGAGAAACTCAACATGCAGTGGTGGATTTTGCAATGGAATTCTGAAACCGGCAAGTGGAGGAGGTGTATTTTGAGGCTATGGAGTCCAAGCCTCTGACTTTGGCCAGGCCGAATCTACTACTCTTAGAAGAAAATCTAGGGGGCTCCCGGGTGGCTCAATCGGTTAAGCGTTGGACTTTGGCTGAAGTCACGATCTCGCAGTTCATGAGTTTGAGCCTCACGTTGGGCTCTGTGCTGACAGCTGGGAGCCTGGAACCTGCTTCGGATTCTGTGTGTCTCTCTCTGCCTCACCCCCACTCATACTCTGCGTGCGTCTCTCTCTCTCTCTCAAAAAAAAAAAATGAATAAACATTTAAAATAATTAAAAAAGAAGAAAATCCAGTTGCCCGTTGTATATAAGATTTTGCCATCCTTAGAGACTAGTTACAGAACCACATCATTATTTACATTAGGAAGTTCTACCTAATGCCATATCCAGTAGATAGATCTGATCTACTGACCTCTGAGCCCAAAAGTATTTACTGGGGTTTGAATTTGAACCCGGTGATGTCATAATCTAAATAAATTATGTCAGGTGACGTTTATTAACTTGGTCCCGTAGGAGGAGAAAAGAGGGAAAATTTGTGGATAATCAGAATTAGGAATGTTACCCAGATGTGGCATGGCCCACTGGGACATCCCATGGGCTGTGGTCAACTCTGGCTTAGTCAGTTAGGCACTGGCATATGTAGATGTCCAACAAGACAATGTTGCTCATGGAAAACAGTAATCTAAGTGGCAATGGAAACATTTTAGGTGGGAGAAGTCTTGGTCTGTGAAGGGAACTTAAAGAACACTCAATAGCTCAAGTACAATGGGACAGACGGATTATGGTCTAAGGACAGTCAAATAGGGAGAGAGGGGACAGATGTCTCAAAACCTTTGGTAAATAATGGGTTTGGATTATATACTAAGAATACTAAGATGTCTGAAGGGTTTCATACAGAGAATGACACGAATCGGTTTATATTTTTGAGAGATCACTTGGGCTGCTAGATGGGGAATAGATAGCAAGAAGTATGGGAAAAATGGAGGCAGGGGACCAGCTGGAAGGACGTTGTAGTAATGTGGGAGGGAGATGACTAAGCTTTGACTAGGATGATAGAAATGGAGATGGAAAGAGGTAGATGGATGAATGGTTGGGTGGACAGGTGGGTGGGTGGTTGGATGGATGGTTGGATGGATGGATGGATGGATGGTTGGATGGATAGATGGATGGATGGATGGATGGATGGATGGATGGATGGTTGGATGGATGGATAAATGGGTGGATAGATGGATGAATAGATAGATGGATGACTCAGTGCTGATTCACTCTGAAGGAATGCACAATTTGTGCCCTTTGACCCTGATTTCTGTTGCTTGAATGCAGAGAGATACTCATTTTCTGTAAGAAGCTCATTGATTAGGATTTTCTCAGTCAATAGAGAGCAGATGAAAAATGATAAGCAAAAGGCCATTGGTGTATATGAAGAACAAATGTTGTGCCACCCTCAAGTTGCAGAGGAAAACGCTCTCGTTCTTAGAGGAGAACATCTGGCCTGTGCTCATGGGGAGGCTGGGAGCAGAACTGGAATCGTACTTTGCTAACCCCAGTTGTGAGGGTCCTTGCTCCACTGGATGCCATACTGGTTGTGCACCCTTTCCCACTGAGGGGAGAAGCCAGGGCCACCTGTTACTCCTCTCAGTCATGGCGACATCTTGCCGAGAGGCCGATGGAAGTCACCACCGGGGATTGCCCCCCAAAGGAACAGCTACACTGGAGAAAGAGTGTCTTGAAGCTCTGCTCGGGAACAAAGTGTGGCAGGAATGCACGGGCTGCCTTTTCACAGGTGTGTGAAAAAGAATGTGTGCGCAGGAAGAAAATTATATAGAAATTATAAAGAAATTATATATATATATATAATATCTCCATATCTAGAGCCAAAGAGAAACAGTCTTTGAGAAAGAGGATTCCAAATATGGTCATTTCATAGGTCTGGGTGTATGTTAAGTAATGAAGAAAAATAGAGAAGGACAGAAAGGGAAGGAATGGAGGACAGGGAGAATCGCTCCATGCGGGCAGAGGGGGTGTTTTTTGGATGTGTGTGGGTGTGTGCATTTGTGTTTGGGTTTGTGTCTGTGTGTGCATGTAAATGAGAGAAACACCTGGAGAGAGATCTCTGAGGATTCTCATGTCAGGGGTGCCTGCCCACTTTAGGGAGGGAGGGATGGAGACATTATTTCTGTCATTTGGGGGTTGAGGTCTGTATGGCCCATGATGGCAGCGGGGAGGATTGGGAGGAGAGAGAGAGAGACAGACTTAGAGAAAGACGGTCAGAGAAGAAGACAGGTAGAGAGACTGAGGGGCACCACCGAGCACAGAGGCTGTCAGCAGCCCTGGACTCACCTCCACCTGCCTGGGGGAATCTTTGTTTTCCCAGAGTGGTTTTAATCCCCACGCTCTGTGATGGCCCTGCCTGTTTTATGGTATGTCAGTCTTCGACACGACCAGAAATTGGTTAGAAAAGACCTCATTTAAAAAAAAAAAAAACCTCTAAAAGCAGCCCTTCTCTGTTACTGCTCTCTCAGAGACGGTCTCAGAAAGGTAGATGGATTCTCCGCAGCCCATCTCCTTTCTGTGGCGAGGTGGCAAGGCCCCCGGGTTATCCCGGGAAGGAGGGGAGAGAGAGATTCCATTAGATCGTGCCCCGGGTTGTCCAAGTGAAAAATGGAGAAAATAATAACGATACCTTTCTTGCCCTCGCAGGTGACTCTGGAAGGGGAGAGTAAATCTTTACTCGCCAAGAGTTCCCTGGGAGGCAGATTTTATAGAAGCTGCAGAGGGGGCGGTGGGGGAGGGCATGTTCAGAGAAGGGGAGATATTGAGACCGAAGAGTTAGTGCACGTTTCAAGGAGGCACAGGTGAAAAAAATAAAGCCTTGAGCAATGGTAACCAGGCTGCCAAGTTGTGGATTTGGTCTGTTCTGGGTCAGAATCGTGCAGAGCTGCGTTCCAGCTCCTCAACCCGGCTGGAAATGCGAGCATCTGGTCCTTAACGCCTTTACTATCATTTAGCACGGTTTGTGATTTACTTGGGAATTGCGGTGGCTTGGTGACAACAGAAGAAGCTGCGAGAACACGCACGGGGGGCTCACAAGACCAGGTTCACTCAATAGACACTTACGGACGCTTTACGGCGGACCCAGCCCTGAGCCTGGTGCGCCAGGTTCTGCTCCCACAGAGCTTAGGGTTAAGTGGGGAAAGATAGTTCAGAGGTGAGCCAAGGAATGAGACGATGCGAGTTAGTTGTAAGAGATGTGTAGGAATTACAGCAATTGATTCAATAGTTCGTGCTTCGCTGGGGACGTTGTTTAGATCGGTGAGTCAAGAAAGATCCACTGAGGAGGCATTGTTTGAGCTGAAATCTGGCTGATGAGAAGGGACGTGTAGAACCTGAAGGTCACCAGAAGAGCATACGATTTATTTCTGGGCGCAACCAGAAGTCATTGAAGGGTTTTTGGGAAGTGATAGGATCTGGGCGCTGGGTAGGAGATAGATGGCAGGGGGTTTGCGGGGCGCCTGGGTGGCGCAGTCGGTTAAGCGTCCGACTTCAGCCAGGTCACGATCTCGCGGTCTGTGAGTTCGAGCCCCGCGTCGGGCTCTGGGCTGATGGCTCAGAGCCTGGAGCCTGTTTCCGATTCTGTGTCTCCCTCCCTCTCTGCCCCTCCCCCGTTCATGTTCTGTCTCTCTCTGTCCCAAAAATAAATAAACGTTGAAAAAAAAAATTTAAAAAAAAAATAAAATAAAAATAAAAATAAAATAAAAAAAGATGGCAGGGGGTTTGCTCATAGCAGGAAGCTAGGGGACCAGGTAGGAGCGCACTGTAGCTGTCCAGCACCAGATAATGGCGCCTTGGAGTAGGGTCTTGCAGATGATAAGATATGGCTGGCTCTTTGCCCACCAGAATGGCTAAAAATAAAAATAAAAGACTAATGATACCGAGTGACAGCAAAGAGGTGCAAACATTTGGGACTCTTGGGCGCTGCTGGTGGGCATATGAATTGGTATAAACAGTTTGAAAATTGTTCAGCGGCATCTTCTAAAGCTCAAGATACATCACTCCTAAGACCCAGGAAAAGTAACTCCTTGGAATATGTCCAAGAGAGATGAGAAATGAGCCCACCTGGGTGGCTCAGTCAGTTAAGCATCTGACTTTGGCTCAGGTCATGATCCGGCAGTTTGCGGCTCGAGCCCCGCATCAAGCTCTCTGCTTTCAGCTCAGAGCCGGGAGCCTGCTTCCAATTTTGTGTGTGTCTCTCTCTCCTGACTCTCCCCTTCTCGTGCTCTGTCTCTCAAAAATGAATAAACATTAAAAAAAATTAAACAATGAGTGTTCAAAAGAAAGGAAGAAAGGGAGGGAGGGAGGGACAGAGGGAGAGAGAAAGAGAGAGAAGGAAAGAAAGAAAGAAAGAAAGAAAGAAAGAAAGAAAGAAAGAGAAAGAAAAAGAAAAGCAAAAAAAGTAGTAAAAGGTCACCAATAAATATATATATAAATAAGTAAAAGAATTTATAACAGCTTTCTTCATGGAAGCTCCAAATGGGAAAACCAAATGTCCATCAGCAGGAAAATGGATAAGAACACAAACAACTGAATCTCCCGATGACATACATGAAACTCATATCGATCAGGTCAAGCAGTACAAGTCAAGTGCAAAAGTATGTACTGTAACAGTTTATTAATGTGCCGTTCAAGACCAGATGATAGAGGTCAGAGTGGTGGTGACTTTTTAGAAGGATATTCACCGAACGGGACACCCCAGAGCTTCCTAGGTTGCCGGAAATGTCTGTCTTATGGATGGTGACAGAGGTGCCTTCACCCTAAAAATAAACGGACCTTAATGCTTGCATGCAATTTTGAATGGAAATTTGTAAAACAGTGTGGCATTCGTATGTAAAAATGGATGGGGCTTAATACTAAAGATTTGTATGCAATTTTGTAACTACATTATACCTAAGTGATGAAGTTAACGGAAATGATTTAGGGAAGACGTGTGTGTTAGGGGTTGGTCCAAAAAGCCTAACAATCTGTTGATAGATTTCATCTGGGCTGAGAAGGAAAGACATGAGTCAAGTATTATTCTTTGGCTTCTGCTTGACAAAGTGGGTGGTTAGTCTGACAAATGGGGAGTGATTAATATCCAGGTAGACAAGTCATGTTACCCTAGGGTCTCGGCCATCACTTGTCATTCACAGGTAAATGGGGAGGCACACTGAGGTCTAGGGTGAAGGCAACATCCAGACCTGTTGGCGGATGGGCAGGAACAGCAATAAGGAAGCCAGAGACCCATGGTCTTTGGGAAGCAGAACCTCAGCCACTAGTCTGGCATTCAGAGGACAGAGGTGCACACCCTAGTGAGGGGCATGTGTAAGAATGTGGCATGGCCTCTATCGTACAAAGGGCCTAGGGGAAAATTGGTCACTGGAACAAGAAGCAGAGAAAAGGTTCTATCCTCTGCACCAGGGCAGGAGATGGAATACAGAGGAAGCTTGTTGTGACAGAGAATGAGTAGGTGCTCACCAATCCCATGTCCTTGACCTAAAACCATAGGGACGCCATATTTCTGACTCTCCCTCGCTGTTAAGCTGAGGTCATGCACTGGTTCTGGCTGGTGGAATATTGGTGAATGAGATGTATGCCATATCCAGCCTGGCCCCTAATATCTCAGGAGATCCTTGGTTTACTTTCTTTATTCAGATCCCGAGGATCCAGTTTAGGATTGCAAAACTCTGTGTGGAACATAGAGCCTCAAGGTGGAAGGAAACTGTCTTCCTAAATTATGGCATATGAGACTGCTAGCTCAATGAGTAAGACACGTGCCATCGAGATACAGCTATTGTTGCAGTAACTGGAGTGTGTTACCCTGACCGGGGCACCTGTGTTCAGAATTTAAGTACAGGAAGGTGGGTTTGCCAGAGAGTAGTTGCCAGTTGCCAGGACTCTAAGGTCTGGTGAGCTCTGGGGAGCCCGGAGTGGAGTCAGCCAATGAGGTGGAGACAGATGGCACTGAGCCCGTCTGATGGATGTGCTAAGAAATGGCTGGATTGTAGAACCTCTACCTTTGGGAGAAGAGTCTGGGAGCTAGGCCGTGATTGTGGACATTAGGGGACACAGCTGTGGGGGTGTTGCAACATGGAGATATAGAAAAATTTATTGGCTCATTCATATATTCATCCGTACACTCATCCATCCATGCACACATCCACCCATCTACCCACCCATCCACCCATCCATCCATTCATCCATCCATCCATCCTTCATCTACCCCTCATCTATCCATCTGCTTGCCCACCCATCTATCCAGTTATCTATCCCCCATCCACCCACCCCTTTATTCATCCACCCATCCACCCATCCACCCATCTATCCATCCATCCATCCATCCATCCACCCACTTATCCATCCAGCCACCCACCTATCCACCCATCTACCCACCCATCCATTTATCCATCCATCCATCCTTCATCTACCCCCTCATCTATCCATCTCCTTGCCCACCCATCTATCCAGTTATCTATCCCCCATCCATCCATCCATCCATCCACCCACCTATCCATCCATCCACCCACCTATCCATC
>NW_024412627.1:1004160-1069160 GCF_014898765.1 Herpailurus yagouaroundi
TCCACCCATTTATCCATCCATCCATCCTTCATCTACCCCCTCATCTATCCATCTGCTTGCCCACCCTTCTATCCAGTTATCTATCCCCCATCCATCCACCCATTTATCCATCCATCCATCTATCCATTCACTCATCCATCCATCCATCCACCCATCCACCCATCCACCCAACCATCCACCCATCTATCCATCCATCCATCCATCCATCCATCCATCCATCCACCCATCCATCCACCCATCTACCCATCCATCCATCCATCCACCCACTCCATTCATCCAAGGGTGGTCTGAACCTTGCTTCCCCATTCCCCCCAGAAGGGGACTGATCCCCGGCCAGCTTTGGTGAGAGAGGTTGTTCCCATGCTATAGATGCTGTGGATGAAGAGAGTGGATGTAGGTGGGCTGATACCATTTGTGAGCTCAGGATCATGCTGCCGCATGGTGGTGGCCCCAGTTATCTCCACGGTCCCAAGTCTGTACTGTCAACCACCAGATCCCCTGGCTTCCAGCACCAAGTGCCTTCCATTGGCAGGTCCCATCCACCGCGCTCACTTCCCGCTGCCTTCTCAGAGCTGTCACCATGCAGGGCACTTAGTAGGTACTCGGTAGTTGCTCATTGAACACATGGGTAGGTGGATGGATTTGCTACCTTGAGACACGATCATGACTTACATCTGCTAATAGTGTTTCAGGGCCTCTCCTACACTCTAACTAGGATCCAGGAGACAGCCTTCAGAGGGAGCCCTGGAGTTTGTACAGGTGGCCAGAAGTGTCTGAATGCGTTGACTTCCCTCACATTGCTCTAAAATCCTCTGCCTTCCGTTATTTTTCTTCCTAAAAACCATCTATGCACGACTTACCGTATACACCACCTGGTTAAATCTCCATCACAGCCACAGCAGGTCCATATTATGAACGCCATTTTACAGATGAGAACATTGAGGCCCAGAGAGGCTAAGTAACTTGCCTAATTCGTACTGTTACTTAGTGACAGAGCTGAGAATCGAATTATAATCTGCTGGTTGCTAAAGCCCGTCCCCTAAAGGGTACAGGTTCCCCGGAAAGGGTAGGCAGTCCCCTCGAGATTATTCGGAAGAGTCTGGGTACTCGTAGCTTTAGGGGGCCTGCCCGTGCCTGGCTCACCTCTCCCAAATAAACCCTTGCCGCTTCTAGCGAATTCCACCTTCCCCCCCCCCCCCAATAAAGGAAGAAGAAGCCAGCAGAGAGATCTTGCTTTTTGCTCGTCAAGAAGCTCCAGATTAGAAAGCTAGTTAACAATTCATCTAAAAGAAGCAGAGTAGTCCAAGCATGTCCAAATTAATATTTATGGAGCGAAGGCTTGCTCAGACCCAATTATTCTGAGGGGCTGGAAGCTGCGCACAAGAGGTGCATAAAGGGAGGGAGTGGAGGTGCCAGGGGAAGCAGGGACTGGGGAGAACGGCCAGGACGCTGTTGGCTGCAAAGCCCAGGGTGTCCCTGGAGCCGGGCATACTGGATGGGTGAACGGGTCCTTTATGTACAGGTGAGCCCCGATTCACGGCAGCTTTGACTGCTCTTTTTAGCCCAGAACTGGGCAGAACGCATCTTTGCAGGAGACAGCAACCCAAAGGCCCTTATAACGGCTGGGCAGTAAGATACATTCGCAGATGGGCCAGATGGGGGCTCTGGCAAACTGGAGATGAGACACCACCATTTTCTTTCTCCGATGCATTATTGCCAGTGGAGAAGGGGGCCCTGGCTGGGCCAGCCAGATTGTGTGTGTGTGTGTGTGTGTGCAGAAAATTCAAATTTTGGGGCGCCCGGGTGGCTCAGTCAGTTAAGCCATCCAGCTCTTGATCTCGGCTCAGGTCATGATCCCACAGTTTGTGAGTTTGAGCCCCGCATGGGGCTCCGCACTGATGGTGTAGACCCTGCTTGGGATTCTGCCTCTCCTTCTCTCTGCCCCTTACCTGCTTGTGTGCACGCTCTCTCTCTCTCTCTCTCTCTCTCTCTCTCTCTCTCAAAATAAATAAATAAACTTAAAAAAAAAACCCAAAAGTCAAATTTTAATATGAAATCTCCATAGCAACTAATTCATATTTCTAAGTAGTTGAGAAATTCAACAAAGCATGTCTGTGTCATTTTTGTCCCTCATGCTGACTTGTCACAACCTCCAGCCTGGAGGCTAGAATCTGAGATTATTTCCGGCAGCTTTGATTTGCTGTTTTTGCTTGATAGAATTCCCCTAGCACTGGCTTAAAACCAGTCAGTCCGTGTTTGTATTTCTCAGGTTCTAGCAGACTGGGCCCATTGCTCGGTCCCAACCCACCACGGAGAGGAGTGAGAAACAGTCTCGGTCATTATTTCCCAGACCTTAGTGCTGCCATCGGGACATCCTCCCTCCAGCCTCATGTCCAGTGATACTCATTTCTGGGTCTCTGATCCTGAAGCCCTTCTTTTCTGCCCACCGTCCGCATAGCACCAGCGAGATCTTTGGAAGAGGCAAATCTCGTTGTTTCATGCTTCTGCCCTCAAATGGCTCCCCATTGCCTTCTTGCTACAAGTCAGCCTCCTAAGAATCACGTTTAAGGCCTTGTGTGACCTGACCATCTGTCTCTTGTGTGATCTGACCCTGTGACCCTGTGACTTTGTGTGATCTCACCCTGTCTCTCCTGCCCCATCTCCCACTACCATAGGGACCTTTGTCTGGGAGCAGCAGGAGGTGGCTCTGACTGACCAAAGCAGCAGAGGAAGAATAAAGAGACCACTATGGTCTGACTCTCAGCTCCCACTGTCACTTGCCTGAATCTGTGCATACCCACCTGCTGGATTCAGTCTGCGTAATAGCCAGAGCGATTGTTTTGACCTAAAATTAGTCCCTGTCTCTCCCCTGCTGAAAACCCTTCAAGGACTTCCCGTGGCATTGAGAATAAAATCGAAACTTCACCACGACTTGCGACAGTAAGTAACTTCCATGGAGCACGTAATCGATCAGGCACTTTTTATCATAACAACCTTGTGGGATAGATTCTGTGATTAGCCCCCCCATTTAACAGAGGGAGACGCCGAGGGGCAGAGCGCTCAAGTAGCTCGGTCCGTGGCACAGAGAGGAAAGGTAGAGAATTCGAAAGGGATAGGTTGAGGCCAGAGCCCAAGAGCTCACCCACTAAGCTACACCACACGCTGTCCGTGGTCTCCTGACACGGTCCTCGCTCACCCGGCTTCCGTCTCACTAATCTTAGTGGGCCTGAAACGTTGCCACAGCCGTGCCAACCTCTGGGCCTCTTCTCCTGCTGGTCCCCCTGCCTGGGACACCCTTGCTTAAGAACTCTGTATGGCTCCTCATATCACCTCCGCCAAGGGCCTTGCCCTGGCCACCAAACCTATGTAAACTAGCACATCTCCTCCTGTACCGTGATTCCCCCCCAGATTGTACCAGTTTTCTCCAAAGCAGGGGGCCAATGGAAAGGTAGGAGAACAGGTCTGAGAAGGCAGGGACGAAGGAGTTCTGGCAGGTTCTTACAGCAGCAGCCGACGGGTTCGCTGCAGGTCACTGGGGTGAGTCGGCTCCCCCAACTTCGCCATCCTTGACGCAAACTCCAAGGAGAGATCAATCCTTGCCAGTGTTTATGTGGTCATGGGCCTCATTCTTGGTTGAGGGAGAGCAGGACATCTCGCTTGACAACCAAGGTAGCTACCAGTCCCTATGGTAACTTGGTGCAAGTTTGGGGAAAATGCCCTCCTTTGAGATAGGTGCCGCCCCCATCACCACCCTCGTACATGACTGGTGAACAGAGCCAGGGCTTGATTTCAGTCCCCAGGTCAGACTTGGCCGGGTACCCTTATGCAGTGCACAACCTGCACAACCACACATGGCCACCTAGTCAGAATTGCTCACGGGGGGTGGGGGGGGGAGAGGAAATTCCTTAAAATAGCACTAAGGAGAGTCTATAAATAAGTGAGGGTGTATGCTGAGTGGCCAAAAAAAAAAAAAATCAATCCACAAATGTCTATCAGCTATTCTCAACTAGAAGCTCTCAACGGAGATTGCACATTAGAGTCCCTGATGGGCTTTATGGATATTCAGATTCTGAAATCCTACCCCACACCAATGAAATCAGTGTCTCCCGGGGTGACAGCTGGGCATCGGTATTTTGCAAGCACTCTCAGTGATTCCAGTCTGTTGCCAGATTTGAGAACCACCGCTCTTAACGCTGCCTGCACTGACTTCTTTGTTTCTTACTTGGACCTCAACGTGGATTCCTTGTTCCTATCGTCATCTCTTCCTAGAATGCTTGCAGATGCCACACGGGTGCACACACACACACGGCCACCTTTGCCTTAGTAATTCCTGCTCTCATCCCCAAGGAAACACACCTGACCTCCGCTTGCCCCACTCCCATGCTTCCTGACCACGGCACCTTCCTTCCACAACTCACTGTGCTCGTCAGCACATCCTTGTGTCCAACCTGGGGGCTGATGAACCCCCTGACGACAGGGGCTGGGCCAGATTCATAGCAGACATAAAATCTCACCCTAGAGACCTAACCCTAAAATATGGGGACTTCTGGTGACTGCTGATGTCTCTTATTTCTTGCCACACCACATCCCAACTTGGACGGACTCCAGATGTTAGGCATTTCTCTTGGTATCTGTTTCTTCAATCCAGAATCTACATTTCCACTTGGTTCTGGAAAGTCTCTGTTACTCAGACATCTTGATGGTTCAGATGCTTTTTTGTATCAGGCAGGGTTCTCCAAAGAAACAAAACCCAAAGGACATATAGGTATAATCCATATATATACATATATGTACATATATATTATATATATACATATATATTAATATGTAATATAAATATTATAGATATTTAATAGTGTCATGTCTACAATATATGATGTTTTCTGTTATTTATTAGTATTCTATTATTTATTTATACTGTTTATTTTATTACTATTATATTTTCAATTCCAGTGTAATTAACATTCAGTGTTACATTAGTTTCAGGAGTACAATAGAGTGATTCAACAATTCTGTACATTACTCAGTGCTCATGATGATAAGTGTATGCTAATCCCGTTATCTGTTTCCATCCCCCAGCAACCTCGCCTCTGGCAAGCAGCAGTTTGTTCTCTATAGTTAAGACTCTGTGTTTTGGTTTGTCTCTTTCTTGGCCCATTTGTTTCGATTCTTAAATTCCACATATGATTGAAATCATACAGTATTTGTCTTTCTCTGACTTATTTCACTTAGCATTATACCTTCTAGCTCCATCCACGTTGTTGCAAATGGCAGTTTCACTCTTTTTCATGGCTGAGTAATATTCCATTATCTAGATCTCTATATATCTCTATATATGTATATTTGTGTGCATGCATATACATATAAACCACATCATCTTTATCCATTTATCTCTCAGTGGACACTTGGGTTGTATAATACAATTATGGAGGACAGAAAATCCTGTGATCAGCCATCTGCAAGATGAAGAACGAGGAAAGCTGGTGGTCTAATTCAGTCTAAGTCCATCCGAGAGCCAGGAGTACCAATATCCAAGGGCAGAAGGCGGATGTCCCAGCTCAAGATTAAAAAAAAGAGAGAGAGAGAGAGAGAAAAAAAATTTGTCTTTCCTCCACCTTTTTCTTCCATTTGGACCCACAGTGGTTTGGATGATGCCCACTCATGTTGGCAAGGGCAGTTTTCTTTACTCTTGTCTGCTGATTCGAATGCTAATCTCTTCTGAAAACACATCCACAGAAACACCCAGAAAAAATGTTTTACTGACTCTCTGAGCATCCCTTAACCCCATCAAGTTGACATGTAAAATGAACTGTCACATCCTGGGTATTTATTCTGACCTGCACTGAACTGGGTTTTGTATTTTGTTGTCTTTTGCCCTCTGAACTCTGCAAAGCAAATTCGTTCCCGGGTCGCTTCCTGCCTGCTGGAAGGTCATCTACCTACTTGGTCTCACTTAAAATTCCTGGGTCACATCATCATTCTGCTTACTTGTCCGGAGGTTCTCAGATTTCTCTGCAGCCTCGGCTCTCTTATGCTCCTTGCCTTTCACCCCCCTGCCCCGACCCCAAGTCTGAAGATCTTCTCAGATCTCCCAGCTTCACCCTGACTTCCCTGAGAAAAATAGCCAGGACTTGAACGAGAAGGACGGTCCACGGAAAGGAATTTGATTGGTCCGTGCATGCAGGTCTTCCTTGCTGTGCTGGAGACCGGTGAGGATGGGATTTCACAGAGAGCTCATCTCTGCTCAGGGTCAGCAGCTGCTCCTAAGTCAACAGAGCGATGGTGTGTGTCTTGCGATGAGGCGAGCAGAGGTTGCTTAAATTGTTTTCCGTCCCCTCTGAAACCAATAAGTGCTGCTCTGTTGCTTAGCACAATTGAATTCCCAAAGGGTGCCCCAGTGGGGTGTCACTTCAAATCTTAATGCCGTCAAGCGTTGGCTCGGTGAGCTTCTGGAAGCAGGCACGGGACCAAGCAAGGGGAGCTTAGGGGTCCTGTTCTAATCAGTCTGTGCGGGAGGGTCGTGATGATACATTCTCCTCGGTCCAAAAAAGAAAGGCTATCAGTCCTAACAAACATCTGGAGTCTTAGAGATGTCTTGTACTAGGTTCAATGTGGCCGTGAATAATAGCGTGTGTCTAACTTCATGATAAGGTTCAACAAGGCTAACGACGGCCAGAGGGCATGGGGTTGATCAAATGGTGGAAGGAGGCGAGGATGCATGTGTTTAATTACCAAACACTTATTGAGGGATTGGCTAGACACTATTCCAGACCCTGGAGCGATGTCAATGAAAAAGACAGGGAAGATCCCTACACTCAAGGAGTTGATGTTCCAGACACGGCCTCCCTCCAGCTCACTCTGGAACAACACGAGTTTTAAAAGATGAAGAAGGGCTTTCAAGAGATGCCATAGGACAAAAAAAAAAAAAAAAAAAAAAATCCCAGTCCCTCAGAGGTCCTGAAAACCCAACGTTTCTTTCAGAGTGCATGTTCTGATCTAACAAACTTGCCCAAGTGCAGACCAGTTCCATGGATAAGAGGCTACCATGTTAGTTTCAAATGAAACACTCTCTTCTCTCCCTTCCACATTCATGACACAGCAGGTGCATAGGCTCTGGGATCTCAGCACATCACTCACCATGGTCTTTTCCCCCCTCTGACTCAAGTCCAGTGTGCTGGATAGTATGAAGAGGTAGCTAAGAGCTCAGACACTAAAGTCAGGTTTGGGATCCCAGCTCGGCCACTCGCTGCTGTGTGACCTTGGGCTTGTCCATACTCAGTGAGTGTCATTTTCCTGCACTTAAAAGTGGAGACGAGTACCTACTTTTCAGAGTCGAGGTAAGGATCCATTGAGACGACCATTCAGGTGGGAAATAAACAAACGTTAGTTACTATAGGAATAATAATTACTTTGTCACTGCTATTCATGTGTATCTTGTTTTCATTGAGGTATGATGTAAATGCATTACAACACACAGATATCAAGTTCCAGTGTGATGTCATCATGTAACCAACCCTTCAATACAGAGAATATTTCCATAGCCTGGAGAGTTCCCTCATGCCCCTTTCCGGTCAGCGCTCCCTCCCTGAGAGGCAATCGCTTTCCGACTTTTGTCATTATGGATTGGTTTTCTATGTTCTCGAAAGCCACGGGAATGGAATCAGAGAGTTAGAGTGCTTGCGTTTTTCTTCTTTTCCTCAACACGGTTTTTCTTTGAGATTCGTGACTGCTGGTCTACACCCAGGTTGCGTATGTACGGAGCCGGTTCCTTTCGGTGCTGACAGTTGTCAAGTATCGTGACTGTACCGCAATCTGCTTGTCCGTTCCGCCTGCCCAAAGCGGTTACACCATGTTTTACCCCCACCAGCAACACACGACGTTACAGTCGCTCATGGCCCTGCCAACGTTTGGAGTTCTTGGTCTTTGATTTTCCCCTCCAGGTTTTATTAGTATTTGGTTCACTACTTCTCTCGTTTGGGGGCTGTGATGGCCCTCAGAAGATGCTGCCTTTGCCGCATGATTGTTGTGGAGCCCGGGGACTTTAACCTCTGTCCTCAGCACTGGGTGTTTCAGGATCTCTAGAATTGGAGGAACGGCAGTCCTTTTGAAGTTGGTACGAGCACAAGTTGCCAGCCATACCATGCGTCTCTAGGAATGGTGGTTCTCAACGGCTACACCTACAGGCTGAAGGCATCACTATCTCCTAAGCCAGCCCTCTGAACAGGGGCCTGGGGCTGTTACGTCACCATCGCCACCTAGAATCCTGTGATGACCACGTTAGCGGACGCCTCTTGACCGCACGTGCCTTGGACTGATTCTCCCTGTGTGTCTCCTAATGGATCCCAGGTTTCCTTTGTGAGCCTTCCAACCTCCAGTCTTCGAGTGAGCACCAGGGGGACTCCGCTCTCTGGTTCCAGATTTGTACCCGTGGCACAACTTTTGGCCCACTCGAGTCACGGGTCTTGTTTCGGAGACGGACGTGTGACGGAGCTGCCCCAGACCATGTGGAGTTCCGCAGCGGGTCTGGGAAAGGGACACTCTCCACTGGGGTTGCCCAGGAGGTAGCGTGGGAACCCAGAAGTGCTGGGTCAGAGCTTCCAGATCACAGGAAGAGCCTGCTTAAAGAAAAAGCGCAAGTAAGAGGTGGGCAGAGCGGCCTTATTTGAAACATGGTATATTTTTTAGAGTTTATTAAGATATAATTGACAATAGATACCAGTGAAGGCATCCCCAAAATCAAGTTGCTAAGCGCCGCCACTGTGCCCAAAAGTTTCCTTCGGGCATCTTGTCATCCGTGCCCTCAGACACCTGCCATCCCGAGTTTATAGCATCACTATAAACGAGCGTACACTTCCATCATTTTATGTAAACGGGATCATACAGCCCCCACTCTGCTCTTTACTCTGGCTTCTTTGACTCAGGATAATTAATTTTCAATCATGTGTGTTTTCCCGGTTCGTGTCTTCTTGCTGCCGAACGATCATTCATGGTGTGAACGTACCGCAGCCTGTTAATCCGTTCATCCCTTGATGGGCATCTGGATTGTTTCCCATCGAGGTCTGTCGCGCACAGAGCTGCGAGGAACGTTGGTGCTCAAGTCTTTTTGTAGCAATTCCCTCCTTTTGTCCCGGGGCCATTCCTAGGGAGGGAGTAACTTGTCCTACGGTAAGTGACTGTTGAACTTTTAAGGACACTGACAAACTGTTTTCCAAAGCGGTTGAAAGTCATGGTCCACCATCAATGATGAGAGTTCCTTTTGCCCCACATCCTCGCCAACACTTGGCCTGGGTGTCTTTCTTAATGTTAGGCATTTCAGTAGCTATACGTCACGATAGTTTTGATTTAGCTAAATTTATTTATGCTCACAGTTTACAGTTTTTATTCCCATAACGCCTAACGACGAGCATATTTTCGTGTGCTCATTTGCCATCCCTTATCTTCTTCCTTTTCTCATTTAAATTTATGTCAGTTAACATCTCGTGTGGTATCAGTTTCAGGAGTAGAATTTACTGATTCATCACTCGACGTGTAACACCCAGCGCTCATCCCAACAACTGCCCTCCTTAATGCCCATCGCCCATCTGGCCCATTCCCCACCCACCTCCCTTCCAGAAACCCTCAGTTTGTTTTCTATAATTAAGAGTCTCTTGGGGCCCTTGGTGGTTCAGTTGGTTAGGCATCCGACTCTCGACTCTGTCCCCGGTTATGGTCTCGCGGTTTAGGAGACTGAGCCGGGCATCGGGTTCTGTGCTGGCAGTGTAGACCCTGCTTGGGATTCTGTCTCCCCGCCCACCACTGCTCCCACGCATGCACTCTCTCTCTTTCTCACAATAAAGAAAAACATTTGTTTAGAAGAGTCTCTTATGGCTTACCTCTCTGTTTTTATCTTATTTTTCCTTCTCTTCCCCTGGGTTCATCTGTTTTGTTTCTTAAATTCTGCATGTGAGTGAAATCATATGATATTTATCTTTCTCTGATTGATTTATTTCACTTAGCCTAGTACACTCTTAGTTCCGTCCATGTTGTTGCAAAATGACGAGATTTCATTCCGAGTAACGTTCCGAGTAACATTCCATTGCACAGATAGACATCACATCTTCTTTATCCATATATCTTCTTTGGTGAGGAATATGTGAATTTTTTGGCTCATGATTTTACCAGGTTGTTTGTTTCTTAGTAGTGAAATATAAGAGTCCTTTATATATTCTACCTGCAAGTTTCTGTCAGATGTATGCTTTGAAAAATTTTCCTCCCAGTTTGTGGTTTGCCTTTTGATTTCTGAAAGTCCTTTGAAGAACAAAAATGTTAAATTTTAATAAATTCTCATATATTTATATTGTTTCTTTTAATAACTTCTAGGTTTATTTTGTGTGTGTTCTGTTTAAGAAATCCTCCCTAACTTAAGGTCACTGACGTTTTCTTCCATGTTTTCTTTCTGGAAGTGTTATAGTTTAACTCTTACATGTAGATCCATAGTCCATTTGAGTTAAATTCTGTATGTGAGGCAAGTATTGAGTTTCCTTGTTCTTTGCATATGGCTACTGAATTATTAAGGAAAAGAGTATTCTTTCCCCCAATGAACTGCCTTCATACTTTTGTGTAAAGTCAGTTGCCAATATGTGTGGGGTCTATTTATTTCTAGACTCTCAATTATCTATCTATCTAATCTTTATATCTATATATACATATGCTATTAAATATTATATATTTAATTATATAAATATATAATATTAAATATAAAAATATATATAAAATATATAAAAATATATATATAATATATATAAAAATATATATATATAAAAATATATAAAAATATTATATATTTAATAGTATATGTATATAACACATATATACATATAATACATATATAATATATAACACATTTAAATTATATATTATATTATATATTATATATTTAATTAAATAAATATTATGTATTATATATTTAATATTATATATTATATATTTTATTTTTAATATATTTATTATATTATATATTAAATATTATGTTTAATATAATATTATATATTTATATTAATATAATATTTAATAGATATTATGTTTAATATTATGTTTATAATATTTAATATTTATAATAGTTTAATAAATATTATATATTTAATATTATATGTGTGTGTATAGAGAGAGAGAGAGAGAGAGAGAGAGATTTTTACACCAATGCCCACAGTCTTGATTCCTCTAGCTTTACAGTAAGACTCAAAATCAGATAATAAAAGGTCTCCAGCTCTTTTCCTCAGAGTTGTTCTGGCTATTCTAAATCTTTTGTATTTCCATCTAAATTTTAGAATCAGCCTACCAATTACCATGAGAAAATAGCTTGCTGGGATTTTGATTGGAGTTTGAGGAGAATACGCATCTTAAAAATATTGAGCTTTCTGATCTATGAACACAGCCTAGCTCTTCATAGTTTTAGATCTTCTTTAATTTATCCTGTCAATTTAGAACTCATTTTTTCATGTACACCTTTTAGCGAGATTATCCCTATGCCTTTCATTTAAAAAGAATCGTCTAATTGTTCACTGCTGATACATAAGAATACGATTGAATTTGTGTCCTGAGCCTTTATGGCGGCACTTTGAACCCGTTCATTTGCTTGGGTTTTCCACCGGCTCCAATTCTTGTTGTACTTAGTTACTCTGTTGAGCACTGAGTATTTCCTTTTACTTGCTTTAGTCTCAGCCCTCTTACTGGCCCCTTGCATGATATTCATGGTCCCAGTTTTCAGGTCCTCGTCACGAAGGCCAGCTTATCCTCAGCTCATCATATAGAAGTTGCTCTGACTGCTCACTTGTATACTCCCAGGGGTCGACACCTACTTAAGGGATATTGTTGGGGCGCCCGGGGGGCTCCGTCGGTTAAGCGTCCAACTTCGGCTCAGGTAATGATTCACAGTTCGTGAGTTCAAGCCCTGTGTTGGGCTCTGTGCTGACAGCTCAGAGCCTGGAGCCTGCTTCGGATTCTGTGTCTCCCTCTCTCTCTCTGTTTCTCTCTCTCTCTCTCTCTCTCTCTCTCAAAAATAAACATTAAAAAAAGAGAGACCCATGGTACCTAAGACATCTACCATACCTTTTCTAGAGAACAAACTCAGAACAAATTCCACTGCCACAAGGAAGTTGGTTTAACTTAACCTCCATAAATACCCCGAGCATTCATCCCATTCCCAATCACATGTAGGTCACCAGTTTTTACACCCAGCTTCCAGAACATCCCAGCTGGAATGAATAGTTTGTGAAGCTCTGGACTTTATCAGAATAAAAGAAGCATCAGAAGTAGGCATTCTTCCACCTTCTCTATGGCAGTGATTAAGGGGATGGCTTCCCAGTGTAGTGTGAATTATAGAAGCAACAAATCCAAGATCATTCAATACTAAAAATATCCAGTTAGAAGTGAAAGTGGGAGGAGGGGAGACCCATTCACAATAGTCATAAAAACTATAAAATATCTATGAATAAATTTAGCAAGCACGGTACTTCTCTGAATAAAACCATAAAATTTTATTGAAGAACATAAAACATGATCTGAATTAATGGAGAGACATAGCATGTTCCTGAATGGGATGACTTTGTGTCATAAAACATCCACCCTTTCCAAATTAATAAAACTATTTACCAAAATTTCTATCAGAATCCCCATTTAAAAAAAAATATTTTTCTTTTTTGCTTTCATTATTTTGTAGGGGGATGGGACAAAATAAGCCGATTAAAGAATAAATCTGGATATTTTCAAAATCCAGAGTGTCAGAAAGGGGATTATCTTATACCACCTGTTTGAAAACATACTGTAAAGATGCTCTAATCCAAACAGTATTGGCATAGTAATAGACTTTGTAGTAGAGAGCAAAACAGAATACAGAACAGATCGTGGTACATAAACAAATTTAATATCTGATATAGATATTCATTCACATAAGAAAATGAAAGGTCATTTAATAAAACGTCCTGACACAACAGGCCTTCTGTCTGGGAAGGTACAAAACTTAACCCCAACAATAACATACAGAAATAAACCCCAGCTGAATGAAAGATATAAAGATATAATAATGAAAATAATTCACAGTAAAATATGAGTATACACTTACAGAAAATGTTTGTAAGACCTCGGGTTGAAGGAAAACGTTCTTAAATAACAGAATATTCCCAAACCACTACTGAAAAAAAAAAATAAAGGAAAGACATGTTGTCATAAAAAGCAAAAGACAAGTGATAGATTGAGAAAAATATAAACTTGAGACATTGCCGATAAAAAATGTTTTCGTGCAAGTGACTGAGAAATTTTTGATGTTGTTAATGACAGTTTTTCACTTGTAGTTATTTTATTTTTTATTGAGGTATCATTGACCCCTATTATCATATCAATTTCGGGTTTTTTATGTTTACGTTCACGGTGAAATGATCACCGTGATACGTCTAGTTACCGTCTTTCACCATACAACTTCAGTATAATAGTAGTGGTTATATTCCCCCAAACTGTACATTCCATCCCCATGACCTTTGTTTTATAACTGGAAATTTGTACTTCATGATCCACTTGGCCCATTCTGCAATCCCTCCTCCCCCTCCATCCCCTCTGGCCACCACATGTATCCTCTCTGATTCTATGAATCTGTATTGGTTTTTTGTTTTCTAGACTCCACATATAAGTGAAATTATTCAGTATTTGTCTTTTTCCATTTGACTTATTTCATTTAGCATAATAATATTCTCAAGGTTCATCCATGTTGTCAAAGAGATTTCATTTTTTAATGGATGAATAATATTCATGTGTGTGTGTGTGTGCGTGTGCACGTGTGTGTGTGTGTGTGTCTTTTAGTAGTTTTATGGCTTCAGGTCTTACATTCAAGTCTCTAATCCATTTTGAGTTAATTTTTTATATGGTTGTAAGTAAGTGGTCCAGTTTCATTCTTTTGCATGTAGCTATCCAGGAGTCTCCAGAAGACTGTCATTTCCCCATTATATATTCTTGCCTCCTTTGTCACAAATTAATTGACTATATATGTGTGGTTTTGTTTCTGGGCTCTCTAGTCTGTTCCATCGATCTATGTGTCTGTTTTTGTGCCATTACTGTCCTATTGTAGCTTTGCAGTATACTTTGAAATCAGGGAGTGTAATACCTTTAGCTTTTTCATTCTTTCTTAAAATTGTTTTCGTTACTTGGGGTCTTTTGTGGTCCCATATGAATTTTAGAATTATTTGTCCTAGAGCTGTAAAAAAAAAATACCATTGGAATTTTATTAGGGATTGCATTGAAGCTGTAGGTTGCTTTGGGTGGTATGGACCTTTTAACAACACTAATTCTTCCAATCTGTGAGAATGGGTATCTTTCCATTTATTTGTGTCATCTTTAATTCTGTCATCAATGGCATATGGTTTTTAGCGTGTAGGTCTTTTACCTCCTTTGTTAAGTTTATTCCTAGGTATTTTATTCTTTTTGATGTAATTGTGAATGCAATTATTTTCATGAGTTCTATTAATGATTATTTTTAAAGTTAAAAAATACAACATATTTTTGTATATTAATTTTGTATCCTGCAACTTTAGTGAGTTCATCTATCAGTTCTAACAGCTTTTCGGTGGAGTCTAACATTTTATATATACAGTATCATGTCATCAGCAAATAGTGACAGTTTTACTTCTTCCTTTCCAATCTGGATGCCTTTTATTTATTTTTCTTGCCTAATTGCTGTGGCTAGGACTTCCAATACTATGTTGCATAAAAATGAAGAGAGTGGGTATCCTTGTCTTGTTTGTGATCTTACGGCAAAAGCTTTCAGCTTTTCACCATCGAGTATATTAGCTGTGGGTATGTCACGTATGGCCTTTATTATGTGGAGGTGCCACTTTATTGAGAGTTTTTGTCATAAATGGATTTTGGATCTGTCAAATACTTTTTTTCTGTATCTCTTGAGATCATCGTATGATTTTTACCTTTCATTTTGTTGAGATGGTGTATTGTAGATCATGTTGATTGATTTGTGGATGTTGAACCATCCTTGCATTCCTGGAATAAATCACACTGGTTCATGGTGTATGATCCTTTTAATGTATTGTTGAATTAAGTTTGCTAGTATTTTGTTGAGGATTTTTGCATCTATGTTCATCAGGGATATTGGCGTGAAGTTTTCTGTTTTTGTGGTTTTCTTGTATGGTTTTGGTATCAGGGTAATGCTTGCCTTGTAAAATGAGTCTGGAAATGTTTCCTCCTCTTCAAATTTTTGGCAGAGTTTGAGAAGGATAAGTACTAAACCTTTACTTGAATGTTTGGTAGAATTAAACAGGGGTGAGGGGGACCACATTACTCCCTTAAATGGGGAATCTCAGTTTCCTATAACATTTTACGTCCCTTGGACATCAGTACTGCTGGTTTTCTGAGTCGGATGTTTTGGAATCCCGTCTCTCCAGGGAAGATCCCAGGAGTGGCGGTGCCTGATCAAGGGTACAAAGCCCTTGATATTCTGGGAGAAGTTCTGGACCAGCACGATTTCTCCCTATTGTATTTCACTGCCCGGGGAGAAGGGGGATTGGTGACACCATATCCCAGCCTCTCTACTCTTCTCTAGATGGTTTTCTTATCCTTTGTTGTAGAGAAGCAGTTCACCTAGTTCTCAGTTCTTTCTCAGAGGTAAATAATCTGTATGTATCTGTAGATTTCGTGTGCCCATGGGAGGAGGTGAATTCAGGATCTTCTTATACACTCATGTTATGGAAGACCTTCTAGAAGTGTTAAGAAAAAACTCAACATCTCAAAAAAAGCCACTAGCAAATGAAATCAATAAAGTATCAGTAGAGACAATGTAGGTGTTTTATGACCCCCAAATCCCCCCATAGTGTAACATAACGCGAGTTTCTGTATCACACCTGAATGGGTCCTTCCAGTGCAGTAGGTGGCCTTTCCTGTGGTTGTTACAGGCCCAGGTTCCTTCCATCTTACAGCTCTGCCCTTCTCTAGGGTCTCAGACTCTGCTTTCAGCTGACACTTGGGGGGAAATGATGAAGGATCACAGATGGGAGGCTTGGGGGAAACAGGTGTGAAAGTGACGAATCCCATCCCATTGTTCACATCCCATTGGCCAGAACTCAGTCACATGACCATACCAAACTGCAAAGAAGGCTGGGAAATATACTCTAGTTGGGTGCTCAAAAGGAGGAAATGGGGTTTGATGATGAGACTGCCACAGTCTGGCAATTCACAAGAGCAGAAATGAGTAGCCAGTGAACATATGATAAGATCCCCAGAATTATTAGTGTTAGAGAAAACCAAATTAAACCTTGACTTCCCATTGATAGACTGAAAATTCGGAAGTAAGTGTTAATACATGAGTTGGCAAAGATTTGCAGGAAGGGAATACTTTCATATGCTTCTGTTAATAATAAGATTGCTGCAGCCTATTTGGGAAGCTGCCTGGCAGTATGTGTTATACTTCTAAAGGGGCGCCTGGGTGACTCAGTCAGTTAAGCGTCTGACTTCGGCTCAGGTCATGATCTCGCGGTTTGTGAGTTCGAGCCCCGCGCCGGGCTCTGTGCTGACAGCTCGGAGCCTGGAGCCTGCTTCAGATTCTGTGTCTCCCTCTCTCTCTATCCCTCCCCGACTAGTGCTCTGTCTCTGTCTGTCTCTCAAAAATAAATAAATGTAAAAAATTACATATAACGTCCATCCCAGAAATCCCACTTCAGGAGATCTCTTGCACAAAAACAAATGTGTGAGTAAATAAAAATATATACACAAAGATGTTATTGAAGTTATTTAAAATGGCAAAAGCAAAAGCCAGAAACATGCTGAGTGTTGATCGAAAAAGGAAGAGCTGAACACGTCTCAGTGCATTTATTCTGTGAGGTATTATGCAGTTGGAAAGAGAGAGAGAGAGAGAGAGAGAGAGAGAGAGACTAAATTAGATTTACACATATTATTCTGTAGGTATGTTTACAATGTATTGTTAAGTGCAAAACACAAGTGCAAGAACTGATTTGAGTCTTGCCTCATTTTGTAAAAATAACTTTCATAGACCATTTTGTGTGTAAGTTTACACGTGACTGTGTAAGAGGTGTGAACAAGTGTGTTCCAGCAGTTGAGGTAGCCAAGAGGCATTTTAAACAAACACACGAAATGATGGTCGGCTAAAATAAATATCATGAATTTTGCAAGCATGGGTTAAATCATTCATCCATATATTCATTCAAGTTATCTATTAAGCCAAGCATCTCGCTGGGTGACACAGTGCCGACCTAAACAGATGTAACAGATGTGATTTGCATTCTCAAGGAGCTTGCAGCCTACTGTGATGTTGGGCGTGAGCAGGTGAGCAAACACGATACTGTGATAAATGCGTTAACGGGACGATTTCAGAAGGGGACAGTTAGCTTCGCCTCAATGGAAATAGAAGACCGACACTTACGTTCATATTCTGACACAGTACGTAGCTAGGTATGTGCCTAGAAATTCCGAGACTCAGTCTTCCCATCTTTAACAAGGGCTGAAAATCCCTTACCTTACAGGGCTGTTGTAAGGACTGAGTGATATAGTAATTATGAATCGTCTATCAGATAGTAGGAAAATAGTAGGAGCCCGGTAAAATTAGGTCCCGGCTCATACCTTCATGCCCTTGAAAATCCTCAGAGTGGTCCCTTGGGGACTGGATGGTGTTTATCATGAGTGAGGTCCCAGAAAATCATCAGCAGGCACCTCTAAACATCTCCAAGATCGGACTTGGGATGGCGCTCATTGAGTGCTCTGGTTTTATTTATTCATTACAAAAATTTTAACGGCAGAGGTTGTTTCTTAGAATTGCAACAGAGATCTATTTTTACACCGCTCTTTTCCTCTCGTTCTGGTGGCAGTATACTGGTTTTATTTTGAGAAGTTACTCCTCACCCCTGCTCCCCCACTCGTCCAGCCTGTGGTTTTAGTGGGAATGACCACGATCCCAGCTACAGGGATGGTGGCCATGTGACCAAGGCCCTGGTGAGGAAGGGCATTAGAGCACAGGGAAGCCTTGGTTGGTTGAGAGCTAACAGACGTCTGCTTCTGGAGCTTTGCTGACCCTATTTTAAAAGAGAAGGATTCTGTTTATAAGGGTACCTTTCGCTTCCAGGATCTACCACGTGAGGAAGGACTTTGCTCGCTTTGTAGGTGAAATCTCCCGATGTTTCGATGTTTACAACGAACTCAGTCTTTTAAAAAAGGAACGCCGTGTGATCCCAACAAAAAATATTGACAGGGTGGTTGCAACCAGTGGGCAATATCTTTGTAAACCCCGGCATAAACCTTTCATGCCTCTGGAGCAGACCTGTGAGCTGTTCATCCGGAGTGAACAGAGCAAAATGGACTGACCAAGGAGCGTTTTCACCCAGCTGTCTTCACGGAATGAGTAAATGATGATAATTTTCTTTCCGCTCAGTCCACAATAAAACAGCCTGTTTTAACTACTGATTTGAATCCCATCTAAACTATTAGATTTGAATCCCAGCTCAGCTGCTTACTAGTTTTGCCTGGGTGTTCATAACAGTATCTGCCTCCTAAAGTCGTTTGTTCTGAGGACCAGGAGAAGTCATTGGTCCTTGGCGATGCCTGGATAGTCTCCTTCCAGAGAGAAGGTCCCTACCGAAGGAAGCCATGTTCTCCGGTCATCCAGCATCCGGGCCGACGTTGCATCGGTACCTTGGTCCTGGAAGCGGTTTCCAAATCTCTGCCTCCTTCTCAACTAGCACAGTGTCTTCTCTTCCTTCTGTGTCCTCTGCGCAGACGAGGTTTGGAACAATCTCTCTCTTTCCATGGAGACTGTCTTGCAGCTCAACTTGTCCAATCTTTAGGACCACTGAGTCTAGATTTGTGTTGGTTTTCCTATTTCTCTCTCTCTCTCTCTCCCTCTGTAAGAACTATCTCTTTTCTCTCCCCCCTCCCTCTCTCTCTTTTCCTTCTCTATGTATATATTGATCCTTTGCTTCTCTTTTCTACGTCTCTTTCCCCTACCACCTTGCTTTACACATTCCTTCTCTCCACATCTCGTTCTTCCCTCCTATTCCTACATCTGTCAAGTGAGGAAAATCAGCTGTATCATCAGGACTGTTTTGAGGTTTCGAAAAAAAATACATTTAAAATTCCTAACGTTGCCTGGATATAGTAGGCCCTGGATTCTTGGGGGGTCCTCATCATTTTCTTGTTCCTTTGAATCTGTCCTCTCCTTTTCTCTCTCGATTCCTTACTTAGAGAGCTTCTTGGCATCCGCCCTCTGCCTTCCACCCCCACCTTTGCTGTCAGGCTTGTATCAGCACCTTCTTCACCCCCGCAGCTCAGTGAGGCAGCTGCCTTCGTTCAAACCCTTAGCAGCCCTTTCTTGGCTTTTTATCGTTCCTTCTTCATTTGAGATGCACAGTGGTAACTGGTGATGTTGTTAAGATGATTGACTATGTACCACAAGAGAAAAGAGTCACATTTCGTGAACTTCAGAAATTTTCTCAATAAAGGCGCATTTGCCCTACGCACGTTTTAATTATCTTTGTCAAAGGATCGTTGTAGACGCTAGAGGGAGAATTGCTTGGGAGCCATCAGGTAGAGCTTAGCGCACGCCTGAGGTTCTCTCCAAGGGTGCTGAAACTGGGACCCACAGGGTGTCTTCGCTTCATTCCCTCTGAGAGGGTGGACGGAAGAGTCTCATCCACACCCAGGCTTGACACACTGTTACAACAGCATCTCGGGTTGAACCTTTTGAATCGTGTTACCCAGAACTCAGACCTCGCTCCTATAATATCATTTCTTGGCTCAGGAATTTCTAATGATTTTTTTTTCGTACAATGAGCATTTCCAGCTCTGTCTTTGTGACAGCACGAGGTTCTGTCAAAGAGCATGGCTTCTGGAGCCCCCCACCCCCGCTCCATCACTAACTAGCCGTGTGACCTTGGGAAGATTACTTAACTTCTTCGTTCCTCCGTCAAATGAGAATGAATGGGAATAATAACGTATCCGCCAGATAGGTTTTGTAAGGGTTGAACGAGTTAATGTATGTAAAAATGCTTAGCAAAATCCCTGTCATATATTAAGTGCCATAAAGGAGTTGGTCAACAAAATCTTTCAAATCCAAATATTATGAAAACAGTTTGTCTCTCTACTTTCTGTGCAGAATTCACTCTGAACTGAGTAATAATGGCTTCGATGAACGCCACTCAACGCCAGACGTTGTGTTGGGTGCTCTACGTACACACCTGCCCCACGTACATGGGGTGGATGTAATGATTATCCCCATGCTGCAGGAGAGGGGATACTGAAAGCTTACAGTATCGCTTTGGGTCACTCACCTCTAAGTATTTTATTAAGAAGGTTGCTGTCAGGTGCAAGTGAAGGATATAAGAAACCTGTCTTATGCAGAGAAGTAGAGGATTTATAACCAGCAAGTCCAAAGGGGGAATTCTTAGCTCCAGGCATGGGCGAAATAGCTGATTAAATGATAGTGTCTGAATCTGTCTTTATTATCTCTTGGCCGTGTTTATTCTCTGTTGGTCTTATCCTGAAATAGTCTCGCCCCACATGGTGGCAAAACAAGAAGAAACCTACTTATGGTCTTTGCAACTTTTGAACCTCTTGTGTGTTTTTCCTCTCGGTGCATGTGGTTATCCAAAGCTGTTTTTCTGTGTACTTCTTTCCCTTGTGGCTGAACCTATGTTACCCTGGTGGGTTCCACTCAATTCATTAATTTTATAATAATGTTTTGGGTCTCAGTTTGTTTCCTGGAATCTACAATACCTCTTTCGCTCCATTCTGTTGTTTCATTACCTCAACTCTGAGCTTTCATATTGTGGACATCTTGCTCTAGTCAGAGTCTTTTTCTGTAGCTTGAGGTGCTCCTCGTGCAATTCTGTGAGCTACGTTTCCAACAGGTTTCTACGCCAGCCTTCTGTGAGCTATACTGCATGTTTTTGTTTCTTGTCCCTTAATTGCATCGGTAGATGTTCAGTGTGGAAATGTGTTTATGAGCCTCTTGGTCATACTAACCATGGGTGCTCTTTTCACACCTTTTATTTGAAGTCGAAAAAATGAATGAATTTTCTCTGCCCCCTTTAGTCCTTATCTGAAAACTGCTTATCTTTCTCATGAGGAAGAACTTGAGTCTGAGTGTCGTTTACAGGCACTTTTATACACACACACACACACACACACACACATACATATATACATAGTCGTACACATACCCTACTCATACACACACACATATGGGTACATATACACATTCTCATACACAAACACACATATGCGTACTCACACACATACACATGCATATGCACATACTCATACATACTTGTACACATACATGTACTCCTACACATACACACATACACTCATACATGTGCATATGTATATACATTCTCATACACACATGTACATAGTCATACACACAGATAATACATACATTCATGCGCATATTCATACACACACATACACATATATATACTCATGCACATATACATACATATACACATACTCATACACAGATACATGCATATATACACATACTCAAGCACACATATACACATATTCATATACATACACAGATATAAATACTCATACACATATATATATACACACACTTAGACACACACACACATATATACTCATATATATGTGCATGCATATATACACACTTACTCATACACACACATACACATAGTCATACACATATGTTCACATATACACATTCTTAGGCACATACACAAATAGATATATACATACATATACATATACTCATGCACATACATATATACATAGTCATACACATACACCCACTTATACATACACATACTTATACACACACATATGGATACATAATACACATTCTCATACACATATACATGCATATGTACATACTCACACACATACTCATACACATACACATACACATATGCATATGTATATACATTCTCATGCACACATAGATACACACACTCATACACATATATGTACATACACACATACATATATACACATTCATACACAAGCATACTCATACACACATATATAACATATACACACACATATACACATACTCATACACATATATATACACATGCACACATCCTCTTGCATACACATACACATTTTCATATACTCTTACACATATACATACACATACATATACACACACTCGTACGCATATACATACATATATACACACTTAACTCATACACATACATACCCATAGTCCTACACATACACAGGAAGAATGTGAAGTATAAGGTGGGGCAGGGAGATAGCTTAGCTATAGAAATCATTAAGCCACCAAAGCTTTCTCTCATTCTCTTCCCCCTCTTTCTCTTGCTCTCTCTCTCTCCATCTCTGTCCCTGTCTCTGTCTCTCTCTCTCATTAAGTGCCCGAGATCCAGGTCTTCTCCTCTTACTTGAAGGTGCATTTCAATGACTCGAGAAAATTAATTCACACTTTGCATAGTATACCTAATTAGGTCTAGGGGGCTGCGAAAAAGGCGGAACTTAATGGTTTCACCTGTCTCAGCAAAAAGAATCTTCTGGTAAGTAGCCAAGGTTGAAAGCTGTTCTGTAATTTCCAATGGGCAGCTCCTCAGGCCCTATCTTCTTAAACCAGGGAGTATTGATAAGCATTTTCTTGACACCCTCCCCACCCACGCCCCCTTGCCCAGTGACTATGCTGGTGAACACAGGCTGGGTCAGAAGCTCTGAGACACTTTGACAGAATATTCCGTTTCTTTTCTTCATTCTCACGTTTTAAGGATTTAAACGTTAAATTGGATGCCTTCATTATATGGTTGCTGCGAGCAATTTTTGTCGCGTTTACGATTTTATTAATTTCGTGAGTGTTGAGGGAATGTCGACGCATGTACAACTCGAGCATAATACCTTTGCCCAGAAGCCCCATTAACTCCCTCATAAAAAAAAAAAAAAAAAAAAAAAAAAAAGTTAGGACATTGATGTTCTAAGACTTTGGGTTGTTCCAAAATACTCAGTAATTAAGTTCACAGAGGTAAGACTTAGGCTCTGTTCTTTGAAACCCAGTCCTAGTGAACTTTCTCCCTATTGCCTATACTTTTTCGATGGATATTTGCCACTTCTACTGCAAATGGAAACACAAAGAGTGGGCCTAAGCCACAGCTTGAGGAAGGGAAGCTTACCTAACTGACAGCTACTTAATATTTTTAATGCATTCGCAGATTCATTCATTCAACTACTGGTTGTCCAACTGAGCGTCTCCTACAAACCAAACACGCTGCTGGGGGTTAGGATACGAGGGGAGGGGGGGAGCAAGAGAGACAACACTCTTGGCTTCTGGGGAGCTTTCTGGTCTAATGAAGGACCCGGACCTTCATTAGAGGTACATTCAAGAAGGTACACTTCAGTAAGTTCTACAGACAAGCAAGTGATGTGACAGAGAGTGACAAAGGCTGAAAGGGCAAGGAAGGCTTGGTGATCTGATCATTTCTACGGCTAAGCTTTGTCTCTGCCCCACCTCACACACCTCACGTTCTCCTTACTTGCCTCTTAGATCTCCTTACCTGATGTAGACAGAGGAGGTCTGCAGGGGGATTGGTGATGCTTTGAGGTCTGAAGGATGAGAGAGGGCCATTCTTGTGAAGAGAAGACAGAAACGATCCAAAGCCCTGAGGCAAGACAAGGGTTTGGAGACAGGGAGGACAGGAATGGGGACCAGTGTGGCCGAAGTGTAGGGATGAAAGGGACAGATGGCAAGGGATGATGTCGGAGCAGCTGGCAGAGGGCAGACGGTGCGAGATGGTTGTACCAAAGGGTTGGATCAATTGCCAGGCAGTCAAGTGGCTTCCTGAAGACGGGCTCTTGTGTGAGAGAATTTTAAAGGGGGGAGTCACCGATGCCAGAGGTAGGGCTAAATGCCCATGACAGCCTCTCTCAGAGGTGGCGACTTCACAACACCCAAGTGAGGAGAGCTCTGTGTATTTGTATGTTGCAAAGAGCTCATAGCCGAACGGTGCCAGAGGAAGCCAAGCCTATGGCTTTTCTAGCATTTCGAGTTGCCCACCCAAGACTGTTATAGATTCCTCAGGCATTTTCTGCTTTATGTCTGAACATCGGCTGAGAATCTTCTTTTCATTTCCCCAGTTACATCTCGCTTGCCCGGGTCTTCCCACTCCGGAGGATGGATGGAAGGTTAATTCCACATCCGTAACTTCAGGAAGTGTTTTCTTCCAGGCTGCCAACACCTTCGACGATTTGTCTTGGCTGTTGTGCCGTGGAATGTCACTTCCCTCCACTCACCCTTTGAAAACAGCCTATTTAAAGAAAGATGATTTGGGGTTAGAGTCAATAAAATCCAGTGGTAAGCAATCCCTCAGCATGTTTGGTCCTCAGCAGCTAGGCTGGGTGGCCCGAGGGCCATTTTTGATGACAGATACCTTGCAGCGCAAGCCTGGGAGACCCTCCGTGGACGCGCCTGCGACAGGCTTCAGGTGACTTAAAGACACATCCAAAGGAAAAGCAACTCTGGACCACAAAGGCTTCTTTTATAGCTCTTGTGGGGACTCTCCGGTGAGGGGCTCCTGGAGACGATGCAGTCTGTGTCCAATGGGAGCCCTGTCTTTCTAGGCAAGTAACTCGACGTTTTGAGCCTCCATTTTCCCACCTGTAAAGTGGAACAAGTATTCCTCCCGCTGGGTGTTACACGGGGGCTTCGGTAAGATACGGAAAAGCCGGGGCGCCTGGGTGGCGCAGTCGGCTAAGCGTCCGACTTCAGCCAGGTCACGATCTCGCGGTCCGCGAGTTCGAGCCCCGCGTCGGGCTCTGGGCTGATGGCTCAGAGCCTGGAGCCTGCTTCCCATTCTGTGTCTCCCTCTCTCTCTGCCCCTCCCCCGTTCATGCTCTGGCTCTCTCTGTCTCAAAAATAAATAAACGTTAAAAAAAAAAATTAAAAAAAAAAAAGATACGGAAAAGCCACCGGCGTGGCACCGGGACACCTTGAGAACTTTCCGCAGCGTTTCTGCCCCTCCCCTTCAACCTTACTAGTGTTGTTAGTATTACTGTTGTCATCGTGTCATTAGTCTACGTCTAGTTTATCTTCTCGGAAGTCGAAACTAGCACCAGAAGCGTTTGTCGGTTGGCTCATCTCAGGCTGCGGAACAAAGCCACTGACACCTGTGGACTCAGACCCTCGATTCATGCATTTGTCCGCAGCCTGTATGTGGAGGTAGGGGCGGTAAATTAATGTTGGTTAGATGTTTGTCTGTAGGGTTGCACACAACATAAATATGTTTTCACAGCCTCATTCTTCATAAGAAAACACTGTCTATCGTAAGAGTAACAGTCAGAATCCATGGTAGCTTAATGATATGAGTGCTACAGGGGCGCCCGGGATGGCTCAGTCGGTTAAGCATCCGACTGCGGCTCAGATGAGGATCTCATCGTTCGTGAGTTCGAGCCCCGCATCGGGCTCTGTGTGGACGGCTCGGAGCCTGGAGCCTGCTTCCGATTCTGTGTCTCCTTCTCTCTCTCTCTCTCTGCCCCCTCTCTGCTCACACTCTGTCTCTCGCTCTCAAAAAATAAATAAAGATTTCAAAATTTTTCATAAATAACATGAATGCTACATACTTGTAAACATAATATTTCGAAAGAGATGTCTGATAATACGAGGTGTACTGTCTTATGAAAAGTTAAAGTGGGCTGCAGGATGGCCCCGGGACAGAAATACACAAACACATCGATAGCAGAGAGATGAGAAAGTGTATCCGAATACGAACATTAGTTATTTCTCGATAGAAGCTTCATTCACTGAAAGATTGCCCAAATGCTAAGAGACTGAATCTAAGGGGCGCCTGGGTGGCTCAGTTGGTGAGCGTCCGACTCTGGCTCGGGTCATGATCTCACAGGCAGCGTGTTCGAGCCCCACATTGGGCTCACTGCTCTCAGCTTCGGATCCTCTGCCTCTGTTTCTCTCTGCCCCTCCCCTGCTCGCACTCTCTCTCTCTCTCTCTCTTTCTCTCCCTCTCAAAATAAAGAAAAACGTTTAAAAAAGAAAGCCTGCTTCTCGGTCCTCAAGCAGTGAAAAGGGATAGCCAGAAAGTGTCCCACATCATGGAGAAATTTCTTTACTTTCAATTGTGTTTTCATTAAAGTACTACTGGATTAAAGCATGTTAAGTCCACCCGTAAGATGATTCATTACGCAGGCAAAGCGTCTCTGCAGCGCCATCGCAAAAATTTCAGAACCCAGGCCCCCTAAGTATGTGGATGGGTATTTGAAAACATAGGTTTTCCCCACATATTCCCGGTAAAAGGGACGATTCGAGAAATTCTGCTGCTTTGACTTGATAGCTTTCTTCCCCCTTCATACTGACTCATGCTCCTAACCACACAAATGGTACCATTTGACGAGCACAACCTAATAGTCAAGATCCTGGAATGAAGTTATGTCCCTGGCTTTCTTCTCTCCCTTCTAGCATCCTGGAGCCACAACTCCAAGATCAGATCCTTCGTTAACACTTCCTTCGCCAGGGCAGGTAGGATGTGTTTCTACGCCTAAAGGCTGCAGTGCTGAAATAGGTATATGAGTCACGGTGAGGGGTGGGGCTCGGAAAGAGGAGGGGCCTTGGCTGGCGGGGTTTGAAGACGGCTCCTAAGCAAAAGGATTCGAAGCGGCTCCCTGTACTTGTATTATTATTAGCTGCGTTGCAGCGTCCAGTTCTGTGCACACGGGGTGTTCTGTCTTAATCTTCCTGGGGAAAGACCTACTTATTAAGTGGTAAGTGCCACCCAAGCCATCTCCCTCAACCAGGTGACAGAACATTGTGATTAAGAACACAGCGGCTGGTTGTCAGACAGACTTGGGTATGAATAGGAGCTCTGATGCTCTCTGCATAATACAAGGGTAATAACACCGGATTTACCGGGTGCTTGTGGGGATATTCCAAACCTCAAAATCAAATAACGATGAAAGCTTTTCTGCGAGAAATGATGCAATTTGCCCAGAAAGACATTTTTTAAAAAAATTTTTTTTTCAACGTTTATTTATTTTTGGGACAGAGAGAGACAGAGCATGAACGGGTGAGGGGCAGAGAGAGAGAGGGAGACACAGAATCGGAAACAGGCTCCAGGCTCTGAGCCATCAGCCCAGAGCCTGACGCGGGGCTCGAACTCACAGACCGCGAGATCGTGACCTGGCTGAAGTCGGACGCTTAACCGACTGCGCCACCCAGGCGCCCCCAGAAAGACATTTTTAAAAGCCACGCATACGACACACATGAAGGGAATCTTTACAAGACAGCAGAGAGCACGCATAGTACGTACACACAAGAAAAGGCGCGTTCTTTTCTATCTTGAATTGTTCATTCTTACTCAGTTAACCTGTACATTCGATATGACTTTGTGAAAATGTACCAGCAGGCTTGTTTTCGAAACAAACAAACAAAAAACTGATAGGAAAGTTTACATCAGGAAACAAAACCCTCCGGGAGAAAAATAAGGGTTTTGATGACACTACTATCATCATCAGAAAGAAATACCATAAAGCATGTGGTTCCGGCACCACTAATAAAGACCCATCTATAGAGGGAAACAGGGAATGTGAAAACAAAAGCAAATACGGGAATAGATTTCACAAATGATAAAAGGAATGCACGGTTGTGGGAAAAAAGGTGAATTGCTCAGTACATCTTATTGGGAAAATTAGAAGCCATGTGGAAGTAACTTAGACCTCTGCTTTATTCCTTATAATAAATGCATTATAGACAAAGCACATATTTTCGCTTAAAAATAAATCAGAAAATGGAGTACCCTTCTGTGATAAAAGGCAATGAACTACATCTTGCTCGATGGCACGAGACTACGTAGGGTTGCTGCCTGAGATGAGGGCGGTTCTCGCCACTGTTATTCCAAATTGTCCTGGGAGTTCTAGCCAGGGAAATTAGGCAAGAAGAAGAAATAAAAAGCAGCTAAATTAGAAAGAAAGAAGTAAAAGTATCTCTATTCACAGATGACACGATCCTCCATGTAGAAAAGTCCGAATACGCACACACGCACACACATGCACACACGCACACACACACACACACACACACACGCACATCACTACTAACGTTAACGTCTGAACTCACCAAAGTTACAGGGTACAACACTGACACGCAAAAACCAGTGGTGTTTCTGTGCAGCAGCCACAAACAACCCAAGAAGGAAATTAAGAAAACAATTTCCAGCTACAATTGCATCGAGGAATAAAATACCTAGGAGTACGTTTAACCAAGGAAGTGAAAGATTTTTATACCGAAAATTCTAAAACGTTGCCGGAAGGAATTAAAGGAGGCATGATAAATGCAAAGCTGTCCTTCAAAAGAACAAGGAGAGCCAGAGTATTGTGTACCGTGACTGTGTAGTTTATATCATGACATGATATAAAATGTGTTTTTGAAAACACCATATTAAGGGGCACCTGACTGGCTTAGTCAGTCAAGCCTCCAGCTTTGGCTCAGGTCGTGATCTCGCAGTTTGTGGGTTCGAGCCCCACATCGGGCTCTGTGCTGACAGCTCAGAGTCTGAAGCCTGTTTCAGATTCTGTGTCTCCCTCTCTCTCTCTGCCCCTTCCCTGCTCATGCTCTGTCTCTCTCTCTCTCTCTCTCTCTCTCTCTCTCTCTCTCAAAAATAAATAAACATTAAAAAATCATTTAAAAAATCACCATCTTAAGTGATTAGGAAACCTCTCCACAAATCTAAGAAACAACAACCCCCAAAATACAGCATACAACACAAAAAAGTTTTTCAATATATAAAGAGCCTCTATATATCCACAAGGAAAAGAATCTACCTTCCCATAGGGACACAATGGCAAAGCATATGAGAGAAAGTTCAGTAGAGAAAATTCAAATGATTCGAAAAGATGGAAAGGATACAAACTCTCATTCATAAGGGAAATGCTACTTATTTTTTTTTTCAACGTTTATTTATTTTTGGGACAGAGAGAGACAGAGCATGAACGGGGGAGGGGCAGAGAGAGAGGGAGACACAGAATCGGAAACAGCCATCAGCCCAGAGCCTGACGCGGGGCTCGAACTCATGGACCGCCAGATCGTGGCCTGGCTGAAGTCGGACGCTTAACCGACTGCGCCACCCAGGCGCCCCTAAATGCTACTTATTTTTAAAATCAACTTTATTGAAGAATAATGTATGGGCAATAAAATGCATAGACTATCACTGCCTACCCTACAAAACTTGCTGAAACATCTCCTCCATATAATTTTCTTTGACCTCCAGGTTCTCCATAATTACTGGAATACACATTGGGGGCACTTTGTACTGAAATGATTGGTTTACATGTTCACCAAATGGAAGCTGTCTATGGGTTCCCGGTATCTTAGCCTCATGGACGCAGCCCTCCATGATCTGAACCCAACCCCCCTCTCTGATCGCTATTCTTACAATGTTGATTGATTCACACATCAGAACCTCTTTGTTATCATCATCTACTTGCTGGACCCTTTTGCTCATCTAGCCACCTAGGAGGGTTCAACGCTATTCACCCTTATGTCTTTGTGTCAGTTTCTTTCTTATCTTGTTGCTTCTTCCCAGAAGGTTTTTGCCAACTTGGCCTCCATGTTGAATTCCTACTCCTCCTTCAAAGCCCAACAGCAATGTTACGGCTCTGGGAAGATTTCCCAGATCACCACCTTCTGACAAAGATACTAACTGCTTCAACTGATATTCAGCTTTTCCTTGAGCGTAACTTTACCCAAAATCTCTGTCTGTCTCTGTCTCTCTCTCTCTCTCTCTCTCTCTCTCTGTCTTGCTCTCTCTCTCTCACACACACACACACACACACACACACACTGTTATGTGCTTCTGTCTCTGTCTCACATATTATAGCGATACAGTATGACCCCCCCAAATGAAGGAATCATGCCTGATATATATATTTCCTCCACATACTAACAGTGATCTGGCGAAAAGCGGTGTGTTAAATAAAAGTGAAGAGAGGACGGGAGGCCATTTTTCAGGAATAGAAACATAGAAAAACATGAATCAAAATTCCAGGTCATCTGTTGGTGCCTACACGAGGGTTCAGGAGAGCCTTGTGTCAAGGTCTGTGGTTTCCTCTAGTATCCGGGTTCTGATTGGGGGCACCATTTCACTCCAGCTTTAAGCTAAAGCTCAGATCAGGTCTGACTGAGGTCTGACTCTGTTGGGCAGATGAGTGGCCCTCAGCAGATCAGACTGAACGTTCCGGAGAACACAGGATCTTCCAGAGAATACTGCAGAATCAAAGTGGGTCAAAGTTCCTCCTCTGCACAAATGTGTCACTTCCTGAGGGTGGGGTGGGAGGTGTGGAGCCAATATGTTTTCAACGCCAGGGACCTTCTTTACCAGCCTGGTCGGTGGGGTGAACTAGGTCAGGAGAGGACCACCCTTTGAAAGAAAAGTGGGGGCGTCCCACAAGCAGTCGGAGGCAGGGAGCTGCTAAGTCACCATGTGAGCGTGGGAGGTGCTTCTGATGAAGAAAACAATATTTGCATCTATATTTGGGCAGTCATTGCAGGATAAAGGCACGGAGGTACCAAAATAACCTGTGATTGATTCTGGGGGAGAAAAGGCAGCAGGTGGGGGGAACTGCTCCTTTGTGAAGCAGACATCTGCAATAAAAAAGGAATTGGGTTTTTTTTCCCCCAAAATAGGCTGCTACCTGTCATGCTGCAGCTTTGTGGAAGAAAAAAAAAACCCAGAAAATTTCAATTCCAAAGGGAAATTGACTGATGTTCACTTAGCTTTTTTTTTTTTTTTTTTTTTTTTTTGGTCAAATATATCAGGTTTTATTACTGAAAAATCTTAACTGTAGTAGGTCTGTCAATCACATGCATATCTGATGGTGATGGGTTGGGCATTGATATGTACCCCAATCTAATAAGCACGCTTCTAGATGTTTCTTAAAAGCTAGTGTAAGTTCTCTCAGCCACTCACCAATGCTTTCGTGCGCAAAGAGTCAACAAGTCAGAGAGCATTGCATTTTTTTGCTTATTCTGTGTAACTGTTATGTACAAACACAATAGTAGGTGTTTTATGTACTGGTATCTCATATATTTTTAGCCACACCACGATGTGAATATCATTGTCTCAGGTTACAAGTAAACTAAAGTTATTAATGAGATCTGTCTCAAGTTACCTTCTCCTAAGTGCATTTCTGTATTTAGAGTCAGTACCTGGACTCTGAAGGCATAGCATACCATAGCCTTTGTTTTTCAATTGTATAGTAATAAGTGACAAAGAAGACTAAAAGGGACCCTACATATTAGGAACCTTCACACAGGCCAGCCATTGGGGTTTACACACACGCACACACACACACACACACACACACACACATGTGCACATGCACGCACATACCTGCAAATACAATGCATAGATACTCATTGCAGTCCATTTCTTAAACACGGGAACACAGAACTTCACAGAGAACACTGAACCCACCCATGTTCATACAGCCGGTAAGAAATGAGCTGGGTTCCACTCCAGAATTATCTGATGCCAAGATTGTTTTCAAGGCGTAGCTCCCAGAGACGGTGACGGAGTAGGTCAGACTCTGCTTGTCGCTTATCCAATGCTCTTCATCCATCCTGTCTTATTAGCAGAATCCCCACGATGGGCTGGTTAATTTCCTTTCTATTGACACTGTCGTTTCCTTGGTTCTCATAGCCTGTCACTTGGATGGTTGCAAGTATCTCTATTGAATATCCCAGGCTCCAGTCATGCCCCTTCCAATGTAACCAGTTTCCAAGTTTATTTAGGTATGTCACAATCAGGGGATGTTTTAATGATGACTGGAGAAAGTCCAGACTCTTGGACAGCCCATCACAATGGAGCTCCATACCTCCTTTACAGTCTTTTCTAGTCTTTGTATAGATAGCATGATCTGTCTCAGCCAGACTGATCTGACCCTGTCCTCCAAATGCATCTGGAACTTTCAAATGTCTTGTCATTCACGTATGGCAGCCATGCCCACCGCCTTGATTCCCATCCATGCCATTTTGTAGCTCTTTAAGTTCTGGCCTTCAAGATGCCTTAAGGATTTTCTCTCCTTTTTCTGAACCCCAGCATGGATATGATGGGTCCATGCTTGTTAGACATAGATCAGATTTGGTTTGGCATTTTCATCCATTGATTGCTGAGTCAACTGATTGATTAAATATGTAATATTTAGCTTGCATTTGCTTTGTGAAAGGCATGCTTGGGAATGGAGAATGCAACAGCAAACAAGACAGACAAGTTCGTTGCCTCAAGGGATCTGTAGAGAACTATCTCTCTGGGCATCTTTGTCTCTCCCCAGGTCTCACACATAAACTAACTAGAATGTAAGGTATTTAGGGATGGAAACTCCTTCTCTTTAACTAGACTATGAATTTTCAAGGTAAGATATATATATATATTACTATATATGAGTATGTTATATAATTATATTAATAATTATCGTCACTAATATTTAATGATTTACACCTCCACATCACATTTAACTCCTGTATCACGGTGTGGACTTAACACTCTGCCAGGCACTCGTGGAGTAGTTAAGAGTGTTAACTTGCATTATACAGCCTGGGTTCAATCACTGAATTTCTCACTCACGAGCCCTGTGACCCCACCAGGTCTCAGTTTCCTCATCTATGAAATGGGAATAACGATGATATCTACCTTATGGAGTTGTCTGGAGAATCAAACACCCAGTCATGCTCTGAACGTTGATCTGACTCCACAGGATGATGGGTCCCCAGCCAGGAAGAATCCGGTTTCAATATTGTAAATGGCACACACACCCTCTGATCCCCATCCCTCCTGCCCTGTAGCTCCAGCCCTCAGGGCGCAATCACCCCCACAACGCAGCTAGCTCTACGTCGAGACGCCGCTCCCTCTGCTTTATCTGAGGGCTCTCAGAGTTGCAATTACACCTCCTGAACAAGGAAGGTGATGAGATTAATTAAGGGATGCCAGTCCCAGGCTGCCACACAGGGCTTCCGTCTGCTCAGCTGGAACACTCCTGAGTGCATCTGGAGCTAGTGAGGGGGCAGGTGAGCCAGACCATCCCTCTGCCTCCAAGCATGGTTTGCACCTTTTCTTCCCCAAAGAGAAGAGTATCACAGCTCTTCTGACCTTGGAGAAATTGAGCCAGATATGCTTCATTCCATGCCTCACTAAAAGCAAAGCTAAGCATTCTGTTTGCTGGGGATGGCTCTGAAACAGAAAGAGGTGATATTCCGTTGTAGATCTGAGTTCTTGGCAGGGGGCGGGGGGCAGGAGAGGGAGGGCGGTGCCATCACATCATCATTTTCCAACCCATCCCTTCCCTTCGGGAGTCCTCCGATTGCTTACAAATGCGAAGTCCTTACGAGAAGGGACTGTGTTGGTGACTAGCTCAGTACCGCGCACAAACCCCTGTGATAATGAGGAGATGGCTTGTGACTTGGTCCTAGGACCTCCAAATGCTCAGATCCCAGCCAACCGCCTCCCTTGCCATTGGACCAAAAAAAAAAAGAAAAAAAGAAAAAAGAAAGAAAAAAAAAAGACACGCAGAAGAGACAACCCAATCACAGGCATTCATTTTACTATTTTAAACACAGTGGCCCTCAGTCCTGGCCATGTGCCATTATCTCTCCACACCCTCTGAAACAGAACTTCTGGGGAATAGGACACATATTTCTGTTGTTTTCATCCAGTTGATTCTGAATGAAGGTCAGTGGAAGTTGAGAATCGTTTAGAAAAGTTTGTTGAAGTATAATCGACATGCAATGTTATATGAGTTTCAGGCGTACGGCATAGTGGTCTGACAATTCTATACAAAATGCAGTGCTCACCTAAGTGTAGTTACCATCTGTCGCCATACAACATGATTACAATATTATTGACTGTATTCCCTACGCTGTACTTTTCATCTCTGTGGTCTGAACTGATTTTATAATTGGAAGTTTGTGCCTCTTAATCCCCTTCACCATTTTGCCCATCCTTCCACCGTCTCCCTCCTGGAAACCACCAGTTTGTCTCTGTGTTTACTTACAATAACCAAGGTACGGAGGAAACCTAAGTGTCCATCAGTAGATGAATGGATGTAGAAGGTGTGTACACACACACACACACACACACACACACACACATACGGCATGCACACACACACACACACACACACACACAATGGAATACTATTCATCCATTAAAAGAATGAGATCTTGCCATTTGCAACAACCTGGATATACCTATAGGCTATTAACCTAAATGAAATAAGTCTGACAGAGAGAGACAAATATATGATTTCACTTATATGTGGAAACTTAACAACAACAACAACAACAACAACAAAACAACTGAACAAACAAAGACAGAATTATTTTATTGGGACTTTACCCCAAAGGCTACTGTGCACCTTCAGTGAACTGGATACTACAAGTCGATCTAAACATCCTGCAGCCAGCTTACAAAACACCTAAGCTTACAGCTTTAAGCAGAGCTAGGCAGTCACACAGGCCCCTTACTCGAGACCCACAGCCTATCTCAGCCACTTACCACTCCAAAGTTGAGGACAGAGAAAGAATGTTTTTCCAAGGACTGGAATTGAACTGTTTGAGTTGCCTTTCTAGATAAAGAAGATAGCTCTGATCAAGCTGAGGGCAGCATCAGGACACTCTTGTCATAATGGCCACACAGGAGATTGGAATTCCAAAGAGTCAAAAAAGGAGAAAAGATCCTAAGAACACACTCAGCCTGAGGACACGGAGCTTCAACCTTGCCCCTGGGTCACACTCTTTGTCCAGTCTTCTATCACAAGGGCTGGCCTTTAGGAAGTGTTCTTAAAATTGAAGAAGACACAAAGAAATGGAAAAACATTCCATGCTCCTGGATTAGAAGAACGAATGTTGCACAATTGTCTATACTACCCCCAAGTAATCGACACATTCAATGCAATCCCCATCAAAATACCACCAGCATTTTCACAGAGCTGGAAAAAACAATCCTAGGATTTGCATGAAACCCCAAAAGACCCCGAATAGCAAAAGCAATCCTGAAAAGAAAAGCAAAGCCTGGAGGTATCACAATTCTGGACTTCCAGTTGTATTACAAAGCTGTAGTCATCGAGAATGTATGGGACTAGCACAAAAACAGGCACATAGATCACCGGAACAGAATAGAAAACCCATAAATTAACCCACAACTATATCTTCAATGAATCTTTGGCAAAGCAGGAAAGAATATCCAAGGGAAAGAAAAAGACAGTCTCTTCAACAAATGGTGCTGGGAAAACTGGACAGCAACACGCAAAAGAATGAAACTAGACCACGTTCTTACACCACACACAAAAGTAAGCTCCAGATGGATGAAAGACCTAAATATGAGACAGGAAACCATCAAAATCCTAAAGGAGAACACAGGCAATAACCTCTTTGACATCAGCCATAGCAACTTCTTACTAGATATGTCTCCTGAGGCAAGGGAAACAAAAGCAAGAATAAACTATTGGGACTTCATCAAGATGAAAAGCTTCTGCGCGGCAAAGGAGACAATCAACAAAACTAAAAAGCACTCTTTGGAATGGGAGAAGATATTTGCAAAATGACATATCTGATGAAAGGTTAGAATCCAAAAGAGCTTATCAAATTCAACACCCCCAAACCAAACAACCCAGTTAAGAAATGGGTAGAAGACATGAATAGACATTTTTCCAAAAAAGACATCCAGATGGTTAACAGACACATGAAAAGATGCTCATCATTACTCATCATCAGGGAAATACAAATCAAAACTGCAATGAGATATCACCTCATACAAGTCAGAATGGCCAAAATGAACAACACAGAAAACAAGTGTTGGCAAAGATGTGGAGAAAGGGGAACCCTCTTACGCTGTTGGTGGGAATCCAAACTGGTGCAGCCACTGTGGGAAACAGTATGGCATTTCCTCAAAAAGCTAAAAATAGAACTACCCAATGACCCAGCAATTGCACTACTAGATGTTTACCCAAAGCATATAAAAATACTGATTCAGAGGGATACACTTACCTCGATGTTTATAGCAGCGGTATCAGCAATAGCCAAATTATGGAAAGAGCCCAAATGCCCATCAACTGATAAATGGATAAAGATATGGTTTGTGTGTGTGTGTGTGTGTGTGTGTGTGTGTGTGTGTGTGTAATGGAATTTTTCTCAGCCATCAAAAAGAATGATATCTTGCCATTTGGAATGATACATATGGAGATAGAGAGTATAATACTGAGCAAAATAAGCCAGAGAAAGACAAATACCATATGATTTCACTCATATGGAATTTAAGAAATAAAACAAGGAGTCATCAGGGGAAAAAAGAGAGAGACAAAGCAGGAAATAGACTCTTAACTATAGAGAACAAACTGAGGGTTCATGGAGGGGGTGGGTTAAATGGATGGATGGTTATTAAGAAGGGCACTTGCGATGAGCATTGGGTGTTATATGTAAGTGATGAATCACTATATTCTGCACCTGAAACTAACATTACACTGGGTGTTAACTAACTGGAATTTAAATAAAAACTTGAGAAAAAAAGTGTTCTTAAAATACTAGAGTGGATGAGGAAATGAACATCCTGCAGGTAAGTTTATCTGTCTCCCGTCTCATTTTATCCTGTCCCTGTTCTGGTTTAGGATTAATCTGAAAAGTCAAGTTACTCTAAGATGCCACCTAAGCAAAAGGCATCCCACTCTCTCTCTCATGAACTTTTTGGTCTCATGGGAGAAAAAAAAAAAAGGATGCAGCGGAAAGAACACAAGTGGGTTGTGGGGACAGACCACTTCACCTTTGCCCACACTTACCAGCTGTAGCTTGGATGAGTCGCCTTATCTTGCCGTGCCTCAGTTTTACCATCTGCAGATCTGGGATGCTAGCATGGACTTCACAGGGTGACAGCAGGTGTTTCTGTTCTGCTGAGTTTTCTTCAGTGACTGCATATGGTAGATTCCCTATAAATGGCCACCGTTAAGGGAGTGTGACTCTGGCTGGCTTTCAAATCTTTCCATACAGAGGAGGGTCTTGGCCCGTGGGCTTGGACATTTATGGAGCTTGGTGGCCCCAAGACCTTCGGAGGGCTTTGGTGTCTAGAGAAGGTCTTGAGAGTGGATGGACACAGCTCAAAGAAAACGGGAGGTAGAAAGACAAGGTGGGTTTAAGTCCCAAGTAACTACGCCACTTACCTGCCATGTGACTTGGGTCATTGTCTTTCTGCTTCCCAGTCTGTGGAAGTGAGGGGTCAAATTACGTGACTTCTTATAGCCGATCCCAGAGTTTATGGTTATTCCATCTCTGCATCAGTGGCTTATCTGACAGGCACATCAAGAGGTAAGCTTTATGGATGTAGGCCATGTGGGTCTAGGAGGCCAAGACCTACCTCTTTGCCTAGACTCCATTGCTTTCAGTTCTCACCCAAGAGGTCAAAATCCAAATAAATAAGGGGAGAGAGACTTCTTGTATAATGATAGCTTTGAATCTCTTACAGAAAGAGTAAATTCATCACAATCCATGGCACTTGAAATATCCTTCCCAATGTTCCACACAGAGTGGAGAAACTCCAGGAGCTCCTGGGGTCTATGCTAGCAACCCAAGGACACCGTAGGGTGTCCTGCAGGGTGCATGGGTTTCTCCAAGGTATCTCACAGCTGCTATATAGGGGCATTAGGGCAGAGTTATCAAGAAGGCAGGCCCTGAGGTCAGATTGGCCAACAGTTGTGGGACCTTGAGCAAGCGATTTCGCTGCTTTTCTGTGCCTCGTTGTTCTCATCTGTGAAATGTGATAATGTATGTGAAATCCTTGATATGCAGCATGGTTTATGAGCCGTGCCTTATCAGTGTTAACTAAAGCCACGCAGACACTGCACTCTCCCCTTTGTTCACTCAACAAGGACTTACCCATTACTTTCCATGAATCAGACACGGAGCATATAGCAAGGAATAAGGTAAAATTTATGTCCTTCTGATGCTTATGTCCTAGTGGGAGAAGAGACCAAAAAAAAAAAAAAAAGAAAAGAAAAAGAACCTACAAATAAGTCAGACAAATCCATATGGTCCAAGTAACCTGATAAATATAGAGTGCTACGGGACAAGTCAATGGTTTGAGAGGGCAATGTGTCAGCAAGCGACTTATGGCGGGCCACTTCGTCTCCCCCAGTCCTGTTTCCAATCCAACTCTCTCTTTTCTTCACTTCTTTTCTCTGAACCCCTCTCTTGCCATATATTCTTGTAGTGCTGCGTTGGACAATCTTCAGTTCATTGACTCAGGCACTGACCTTGCAGTCCATGTGGCTCCACTAGGATTGGAAGTCACAGTTTGAGACGTTTTTGTTGTTCTCTAACGTAGCCCTTACTCCAAGGACAGTGCCTGGCACGGAGTACGTACTCAGCAAATAGCCACTGAATGTGTGAGCCCCAAATCCGAGCCACGAATGATCTACTGTATCTCCACACAGGTGGGAGAAATGCTGGTTCAGCCTCCTCAATATGCCCGCTGTAGAGGCTGTGTAAGAATTCACAGCCCTTGAGTTTCCAGGCCGCTTTCGCTTTCTGGGCCACTTACCCAAACTGGGAGACGGCATTGATAGTCCAAGAAGCCGGGATCCAATGTGACCCTCATAGTTAATTAACTACATGAGTTTGAGGAAGCCACGTAACCACCCTAGACTTCTGTTTTCTCATCCATAACATAGGAAAGCTAATCCTGTCTCAGCAGGAATTAAGTCAGATGTCGAATGTGAAAGAAAGAAAGAATTGTAAACTCTCATCGAATGCATGACGCTGTCATTATTATGACAAGCGATTGGTGGCCACAGAGTAAAAACTCCGGATCCCTAAGCAAGTATTTGATAAGGATCATCCAGATAGCCTCGTCCCGGCCCTGGAGCCCCTCATTCTCCTTCACGCCTTCTCTGGGTCTCCTCCTTTTGTCTTTAACCAAACACTGTAGGGACTTCCTGGGTCTGAAAAGAACGCTCTGCCCAAAGCTACGATAATATGACTGAGGTTTGCTGCAAATGAAATAGCTGGTCTTTGAGGCATTTAGAAGCTCAGAATAAACAGTCTAATTGAAGGAATGAAATATCCATTAGTCTAAATGAATATTTCTATAAAGCCGCATGTTAGACATTGATAAAAAGAAATGATTAAATGCAGAATTAACCAAGATTAATTATTTTAATCAAGAGATTAATCACGATTATATCTTTACATTAGTTTGCTCTGCTGATGTTTGCTCAGCAATCTGGGGGGAAAATCTGTTCATTTATCACCTTCGTGTTTGAAAATCGGCCCATATTTCATACAATCTCCTATCCACCATCCCTAACCTCTTGGTAAACAGAAGCGCCTAAACAGATAAACAGCACCGGAGGAGAGCCTGTGTGAGGCCAAGGACGCAGAGCTTCATGTCAGGGACCCAGATTCAAAGCTGAAGATTTATTTTTGAAGTCTAGGAAAACTACAGCTGTTTCTCATTTTAGATCAGTCGCCTAATCTGGTGACTTTTCCAGTTGGATGCCCCAAGAAAGGACTCTGACTCTTGGAAATTAAAATAGCCTAATGCATACAGAATATAGTCAATGATATAATGATTTTGTATAGTGACTGCCCTCGTGACGGGGAGCATTTTTGGAACGTATGTAATCACTGAGTCATTCCATTGTATACCTGAAGCTATGTAATATTACATGTCAACTCTACCTCCGTTAACAATAAAAAAGTAAAGTAGCCCAGTGCCAACCGAGATATTAAGAAGTGGGGAAGTGGATTTCGGCGATGTAGCTCTGCCCTGCTTGAGTCTCGCCTGCATATTTCGCTCCAGCCTTTCACTGACTTTGCTGACGAGATCCCAAACTAGTTCTCTCTGGGGCTCCCTCTTCCTAGTAAGAGTTACCACCATTCACTCAGGGTTCATGGAAGAAAACTAGGATAATTCTTCACATGGCTTCCTGTATTACTTCCCCAACCAATCAGAATATATATGAATATTGTGTATACGTAATAATTCATATGTTATCCATATGAATATACATATACTTAATTCGTCACATACATTCATGATATATATTTTACAAATATGTATATGCATATATACATATTATATATAGACATATGAATTGTATATTTATATAGATGTTAAATTGTTCAGTCTTGGGTAAAATTCACCCTTTTCGATCATAACTTGCGCTTCTCACTTGGGTCATGCCCACCTCTTCTAAATTAAAATTGAGAAAATTATGCCACCTTGGACAACTCCTGTATTTCTTCTCCCAATGGATACTCCTTGAGTGCTTACTCTATATAAGACCCTGTATTTTCGTTGGGCTCTGTGTTTGATGGTTATCTTCTGTGACTAAGTTAACTCGCTCAGGTCTCATATCTGTATTTTGCCAAGGAGAAAACAGTCACGGGAAATCTAAATAATTAGAGCATGATGTGCAGATCAATCTGGGGATAACTGAGATCTTAACAATAATTAAGTCTTCTTATCCAGGAACACAATACATCTCACTATTTACTTACGGCTTCCTTAATTTCTCTCGGCAATGCTTTGTCTTTTTCAGTGTACAACATTTGCATTTATTTTGTTACATTTACTCCTAAGTATGTCGCCCTTTCTGATGCTACTGTGAATGAAATTGTTTTCTTCATTTCATTTTGGGATTGTTCTTCGCTGGTTTAGAGAAGTTATAATAGACTTTTGTACATTGGTCTTGCGTCCTATGTCCTTGCTCAACCTGTTTATTAGTTATAGAAGGGGTGTGTGTGTGTGTGCGTGTGTGTGCACGTGCCTTTGGATTTTCTACATACAGGACTCTCTCGTACATGAATAAAAACAGTATTATTCATTTTCTTCCAAACTGGATGCCTATATTTATTTATTTTTTGTCTAATTGCATCGGCTAGGATCTCCATTCGAATATCGAATTACGATAAGAATAGATCTCTTTACCTTTTAAACAACACCTGTGTCAAAGAAGAAGTTAAAAGGGAAATTTCAAAGCATTTTTAAATGAGTTAAAATGAAAATCCAACATATCAATATTTGATTTGTGAGATGTCACATTCCAAACAGCATTCAGCCTTTTAACCAGTAAGTATGATGTTAGCTGTAGATTTTTCATCCATGCTTCTTACCAGGTTGAGATAATTCTATTCAATACCAAGTTGACTGAGAGTTTTTATCAGGAATGGATGGATGTTTGCCAAATAGTTTTTCTGCCTTTATAGAATGATCTTTTTTTTTTTTTTCAGTTTGTTAACGTGGTGAATTACAATGGATTGTTTTTTGAAAGTTAAACAAAACTTGCATTCTTGGGATAAGCAACCAAGAGATATGTAGTGATCATGTTATCATCATATAACTTCCTTATTGAATACTGCTGGATTCAACTTACTAAAATTTTGTTTAAAAAGGTTATGAGGGAAGTTATCTGTAGTAATATTTTAAAATTTTTTTTTTTTTGTTGAGGTATCAGGGTGATGCTTTCTTCGTAGTATGAAGTGGAAAGTATTCCTTCATTTTCAATTTTCTGGAAATGTTTGTATACACTGGTAATATTTACTCCATAAATATTTGATAAGATTCACCAGAGAAATTATCTGGGCTTACAGTTTTCTCTGTGGGATGATTTTTAACTAAAAATGCACTGTCTTTAAAAGGCATAGGGCTATGTTCAGGTGAACAATTTTTTCTTCAATAAGATTTGGAAATTTGTGTCGTTCAAGCAATTTGTCCATTTCATCTAAGTTTTCAAATTTATTGGCACAAAGTTGTTCATAATATTCCATTAATATCATTTTAATAGTTGTAGAATCTCTGGTGATGGCATCTCTCTCATTCCTGATATTGATTATTTGTGCTTTCATCATTCTTCCTATCCAGAGGTAAATTAATTGCATTGATCTTTTCAAAGAATGAGATTTGTTTTATTAATATACTTCTATTATTTTTATTTGCTGTTTCACTGCATTCTGCTCTATTCATTTGTATATCCTTTCTTCTTTACATTTATTCATTTATTTTTATTTTATTTTATTTTATTTTTTAATATATGAAATTTATTGTCAAATTGGTTTCCATACAACACCCAGTGCTCATCCCAATAGGTTTCCTCCTCAATGCCCATCACCCATCCTCCCCTCCTTCCCACCCCCCATCAACCCTCAGTTTATTCTCAGTTTTTAAGAGTCTCTTATGGTTTGGCTGCCTCCCTCTCTAACTTTTGTTTCCTTTCCCTCCCCCATGGTCTTCTGTTAAGCTTCTCAGGGTCCACTTAAGAGTGAAAACATATGGTATCTGTCTTTCTCCGTATGACTTATTTCACTTAGCATCACACTCTCCAGTTCCATCCACGTTGCTACGAAGGGCCATATTTCATTCTTTCTGGTTGCCAAGTATTCCATTGTGTATATAAACCACAATTTCTTTATCCATTCATCTGTTAATGGACATTTAGTCTCTTTCCATAGTTTGGCTATTGTTGAAAGTACTGCTATAATGCACTCCTGTATCCCTTGGATAAATTCCTAGCAGTGCTATTTTGGGGTCATAGGGTAGATCTATTTTTAATTTTTTGAGGAACCTCCACACTGCTTTCCAGAGTGGCTGCACCAGTCTGCATTCCCACCAACAGTGCAAGAGGGTTCCCTTTTTCTCCACATCCTCTCCAGCATCTATAGTCTCCTGATTTGTTCATTTTGGCCGCTCTGACTGGTGTGAGGTGATATCTCAGTGTGGTTTTGATTTGTATTTCCCTGATGAGGAGTCACGTTGAGCATCTCTTCATGTACCTGTTGGCCATCTGGAGGTCTTCTTTAGAGAAGTGTCTATTCATGTTTTCTGCCCATTTCTTCACTGGATTATTTGTTTTTCGGGTGTGGAGTTTGGTGAGCTCCTTATAGATTTTGGAGACTAGCCCTTTGTCTGATATGTCATTTGCAAATATCTTTTCCCATTCCGTCGGTTGCCTTTTAGTTTTGTTGATTGTTTCCTTTGCAGTGCAGAAGCTTTTTATCTTCATGAGGTCCCAATAGTTCATTTTTGCTTTTAATTCCCTTGCCTTTGGAGTTGTGTCAAGTAAGAAATTTCTGCGGCTGAAGTCAGAGAGGTTTTCCCTGCTTTTTCCTCTAGGGTTTTGATGGTTTCCTGTCTCACATTCAGGTCCTTTATCCATTTTGAGTTTATTTTTGTGAATGGTGTAAGAAAGTGGTCTAGTTTCATTCTTCTGCATATTGCTGTCCGTTCTCCCAGCACCATTTGTTAAAGAGACTGTCTTTTTCCCATTGGATATTCTTTCCTGCTTTGTCAAAGATTAGTTGGTCATACTTTTGTGGGTCCAATTCTGGAGTCTCTATTCCATTGGTCTATGTGCCTGTTTTTGTGCCAATACCATGCTGTTTTGATGATTACAGCTTTATAGTAGAGGCTAAAGTCTGGGATTGTGATTCCTCCCGCTTTGGTCTTCTTCTTCAGTCTTACTTTGGCTATTCGGGGTCTTTTGTGGTTCCATACAAATTTTAGTATTGCTTGTTCTAGCTTCGAGAAGAATGCTGGTGCAATTTTGATTGGGATTGAATTGAATGTGTAGATTGCTTTGGGTAGTATTGACATTTTAACAATATTTATGCATCAATTAATAAAAGGAAAGATAAGAACTATATATCCTGTCAATCAATGCAGAAAAGGCCTTTGACAAAATCCAGCACCCTTTCTTAATAAAAACCCTCAAGAAAGTCGGGATAGAAGGAACATACTTAAACATCATAAAAGCCATTCATGAAAAGCCCGCAGCTAATATCATCCTCGATGGGGAAAAACTAAGAGCTTTCCCCCTGAGATCAGGAACACGACAGGGATGTCCACTCTCACTGATGTTGTTTAACATAATGTTGGAAGTGCTAGCATCGGCAATCAGACAACAAAAGGAAATCAAAGGCGTCAAAATTGGCAAAGATGAAGTCAAGCTTTCACTTTTTGCAGATGACATGATATTGTACATGGAAAACCCCATAGACTCCACCAAAAGTCTGCTAGAACTGACACATGAATTCAGCAAAGTCGCAGGATACAAAATCAATGTACAGAAATCAGTTGCATTCTTATACACTAATAATGAAGCAACAGAAAGACAAATAAAGAGACTGATCTCCTTCACAATTGCACCAAGAAGCATAAAATACCTAGGAATAAACCTAATCAAAGGTGTAAAAGATCTGTATGCTGAAAACTATAGAAAGCTTATGAAGGAAATTGAAAAAGATACAAAGAAATGCCAAAACATTCCGTGCTCATGGGTTGGAAGAATAAATATTGTTCAAATGTCAATACTACCCAAAGCAATCTACACTTTCTTCTTTACATTTAATTGGCTTGGTCTTTTTTTCATTTTTCCAAGTGGAAGCTGGTCATTGATTTGAGACTTTTTTCCCTTAATTTGAGCATATAATGCTATAAAAATTTTCCCTTACTTCTGTGAGTGGTATCTCACAATTTTTTATATATTGAATTTTCATTTTATTTTACCTGAAAATATTTTGTAATTTCCCTTTTGAGCTCATCTCTGGTAAATGTGTTACTGAAAATTATGCTATTTTGCTTTCAAATATTCGGGGATTTTCCAGAAATCTTTTAGTTACAGATTTCTCATTTAATCCCACTGTGGTCAGAAAACATACTTTACATGACCTGAGACCTTTCAAATTTATTGAGATTTACTTTATGACCCAGAATGTGGCTTTTTGTAGTAAATATTACACGTGCCCTTGAAAAGAATGTATATTTTGCCAGTGGTGGATGGAATGTTCTATAAGTGTCGGTTAGGTCAAGTTTGTTGATAACGTTGTTCAAATCCTATATATTCATCCTAATTTTCTCTCCAATTGTTCTATCAATCATCGCGAGAAGGGTATTAAACTTTATGATTATAATTTTTGCTTTGCCCATTTCTACTTTCATTTTTCCTGAGTTTTGCTTCGTGTATTTTGAAGCTCAGTTGTTAGGTTCATAAAGGTTTGGAATTATTATGTTTTTTTCTAAGAATTCACTCTTTTATCACTGGGAAATGGCCTTCTTTCTCCCTGGTAATATTCTTTGCTCTGAAATCTAGTTTGTTTAACATGAATATAACCACTCAGGCTCTCTTTGGCTTGTATGGTGTATCTCTTTCCATTACTCTTTTATGTTTGAAATGCATTTCTGTGGGCAAATTATGCTTGGGTCTTGCCTTTGAAGCCGAATCTGGCAGTCCTTTGCCGTTTAACTTGGATATTTATACCATAAACATTTAATGTGATCGTTGATATGGTTGTGCCTAAATCTATCATGTTGCTATTGTTTTCTATTTACTGCATTTGTTCCTGTTTCCTTTTACCTCTTTATGCCTTCTTTTCGATTAATTGAATTTGTGTGATTCCATTTTATCTCCTCTGTTGGCTTATTATCTATACTTGTTTGTTATTTCATTGGTTTCTTCAGTGTTATCACAGTCTGTCTCTAAGTGACATATGGTGAGTGGAAGGCTCTGATTTGAACACATTACTCAAAGCTGACTTTTGATCCCCTGTTTTAGGGACTCTCATTAAGTCGTGTAGTTGATCTCAGTAAAAGTTCTATAGGTGAGAGTCAAGAAGGAAAGAGACCCGTTGTTGCAGAGATGGGTCTGAAATGCATCAGAAGCCTCAACTTTGGAGAAGTTATAAATGTCTAGATGGAACAAACGACACATTTTTGAGCTCATCTCCTTAAGTTTGTTACCATTTTTCAAAAAAAAAAAATCCCACAACACTTTGGCCAGTTTTTTATCCCCCCCTTAAATAATTATATGATACAAATAGCAAATATTTTGTTGAGAAGATTGGATAACACAAAAGGTAATGGGAAAACAAACAAAAATTCTGATGACTATTGTCAATAGACATATTTATGTAGAGCTTTCCAGACTTTCCTCTGCAAAAAGAGACATATACTGGTATGCAAACATAATAGCTAACATTTAAAGAATACTCACTGGATGTCAGGTAATTTGTTTAGTATTTCACGTAGCCTCAAATTTGCATGGTAGATACTATTACTATCTGCATTTTATAGATGAGGAAACTGGTACATACAGATATTAATATATGTGTACAAGTTCTGTCAACAAGCATGTGATGATGCTGTTTGAATCTAGACATTTCAGCCAGAGTGGTCACTCTTAACCACCATACTAAGTTTTCTATCGTATGCATACATTTTTATAGAATTGAAATAATCTTTTTCATATTTCATATACACAGATACGTGTGTTGGTGTGTATGTGTCATTTCTCCATGTGATATTTACACTTTGAAAAAAGGTTTATCATTTTGAGAGAGAAAGCACGCAAGCAGAGGAGGGGCAGAGAGAGAGAGGAACAGAGAATCTCAAGTAGGCTCTTTGCTCTCAGCACAGAGCCTGATGTGGGGCTCAAACTCATGAATTGTGAGATCGTGACTTGAGCCCCGATGTTTGTACTTTTGTATGCATGAATCTTGACTCTAATTCTAATAAGTAGTAGAATCGGCCTCTTTGAAGATCCTTCATTCTCTCCTTCCGCCATCATACTCTCTTGTATTTTCCAACCATTCTCTTGGGCAGATACTAATGGGCTCACTTTCCATGGTGCGGCTGTATCCAAGGTTTGAGAATTCAGGGAAGGTGTTCTTAGCCCTCAATCAGAGTAACCATTTCTGAGGATCCTGTTACACTCGTGATGAAGAGTATAAGGACTCCTATTTTATTTTATTTATTATTTTTTAAAGTTTTAAATAGAAAGACAGCGCAAGTGGGGGAGAGAGAGAGAGAGAGAGAATCTTAAAGCAGGCTCTGTGTTCAGTGTGGAGCCCAGTACAGGGCTTGATCCCACAACCCTGGGAACATGACCTGAGCTGAAATCGAGAGTCGGACACTCAACTGACTGAGCCACTCAGGTGCCCCAGGTCTCCTATTTTTAAAATAAAAGCTTTCTTGACTTACGCAAATTGACAATTAATGGGCTTTCCAGAACCTAGCGATTGGTACAGAGGACATCGTGCCAACACTGACACCTGCTGTTAAGCATTGAAACTGCAGCATAGCTCTGCTAGCCTTGCGAGTGATGACCTAATATCAGAATTCTCTACTTCTACCCTTTAAGGCAGTCCCCTAGCTTTCAAAAGCAACAAAAGCGAGGTAAATTATCTCCAGTTCTCCTTTACTCAACTTTTGCACGTATTAAGCAGCTCCTGACTTAAGAAAAATATGATGGGTTCCGTTATACATGTGCCCTTCAAAATCTGAAATCCCTCATTATCTCTCCGAGTTCACCGGCACTCTGAAAATGTCCTTCTCTTCTAAGGACCTTCCCTACACATTCGGGTTTTGAGCTCCCAGTTTGCATCTGGCAGCTTGAAGCTTGGATTTGGGCCTCCTCATAGTGAGAATCAGCCTGAATATTTAAAGAAGTGACAGGCGATAAATTGGCAAAGGGGAAAGAATGAGAACTAGCATCTCTGGGAGCTGACTCTCCACAAGAGATTTAACCGTGCTAGAGGTTTTCATGCGGGTTTTCCTTCAATACTCACAACCGCCGTTAATAAGTAACAATTATTATTCCTGCTTAACAGATGATAAATGTTTGCATCTAACTTCAAGTCAGGGGTCCGCAGGGCTTCAATAATTTTTCTACGGGCAGAGAATTACTACATGGGAGGGATGAGATATGGAGCTGGGTCTTGACCCCAACACCTACCAAGTGCCACCTCTCTAAAAAATTACATTCCGTAACACATACCCACGCACGTAACTTTATTTGACAACATATCTACTCATCAAATAGGCGTCTTTAGCTCCGTTGTTTGTGTTTTTTTTTTAATTTTTTTTTCAACGTTTATTTATTTTTGGGACAGAGAGAGACACAGCATGAACGGGGGAGGGGCAGAGAGAGAGGGAGACACAGAATCGGAAGCAGGCTCCAGGCTCTGAGCCATCAGCCCAGAGCCCAACGCGGGGCTCGAACTCGCGGACCGCGAGATCGTGACCTGGCTGAAGTCGGCCGCTCAACCGACGGCGCCACCCAGGCGCCCCTAGCTCCGTTTTATAGATGAGGGAATTAGTGCTTACACAAATCTGAACAAGCAGAGAAACCTCAAAACAAGATGTGAGCTCCAGTCTTCTGATTTTCTCATGAGACACGTTCATTCAGTAGCTCAAGACACGGACTTTGGAGTCGGCCTGCCTGGTTTCACCTGCGTTCTGCTAGTTTCAAAACGAGGATCTTTAGACACGTTGTTTAACCACAGTATGATGTCGCATTCCCCCCGCCCCCGCCTCGTCAATAAAGGGGGGATCATTATAGCACTTTTCTTGTGAGGTTGTCGTGAGAATCAAGTGAGAATATATATAATGCACATATGGCAGGTAATATGTAAGATGTTATAATTATGATCAAGAGTGAATATAGCCTGCCTTAGTTACTGGGTTTCCAGGGAAGAAAATAAAGACACGTCGTGGACAGTTTCAGCACAGAGCCATCTATTTTTTGCAGTCTGCCCCCTTCCTTCTTCCCTCTCTAATGGGCCCAGGTTGGGAATTGTGGGAAGCTATGTCAGGGTCTCTTTCTGCCTCTGAGTCAGAATCAGTTGTGTGAACCGCCAAAGCCCTGCCTTCTTTCTCTGGCAGCTAAGAAGTAGGCTTGCAGGCTACAGGCACAACCACACTGGTTTGTACTGAAGAGTTTCTAATTTCAGGTTACTGGGCTCTCTGCCTCGGGGAAGGAGTGACACAGGAAGAGTGTGAGTTCTACCAGGCAGGCTGGGGCCAGACGCTTTTCAGTTTCTCTACCAATCAGGACGCGAGGGCCAGAAACAGCTGGAGTTCAGTTCTCGAAGCATTCCCAGAGCTGGGAGCACGCAGAAGCAGTCATTTTTTTGGACCCTCTGCTTCCTTCTCAGTAAAATAGGGATAACAAGGCTGAACCAGAAAAGAGTGAATGCAGTACGTGTCGCAAAATGCTAAGATTGGGTGCCCCCTGTAGGACAGACTTGTATTGCAAAGAGCTCCGGATTGAGAATTAGGTCACCTCAGTCGTCACGTAGCTTTGAATCCCCCGTGTGTTTTTGTGTGGGTTGTTTGCCCGCTCTGGCTGACAGTTTCTTCCTATGTGTGATCAGTTATTTGGATTTGATAACTTCCCCGTGTGTTTTTTTCCAGCTCATCTGTGTAAACAATTCACTCGTTCATCCGTCACACTTTTATTAGGTATCTGTCTACCACCCAGGAACTGATACCAAATGAAAAAGAAAGACTGACCCCAAAGCACTCAAGAGTTATAATGGATATTATCCCTGCGTTGTGGGAGGAGAGCTAAAGGAAGAAACTGATTACTAGTAGGGGAGCAATGGTCCCAAGGAAGAGGCTTTTTACTTCGCTCCAGATTCTGCATAGCTTCGATGGTGTTATGTTCAATCCAACCAGAAAAGGGAAGTCCCCATACTTTGAGGGGCATTTCTAAATCTCATCTCCGAATAGGATTGGGTTTTGCCTCATAAGCTCCACTCCCGAGTGGTGGCAGTCAACATCGAGGGCTCGGTGTCTTGATTCTGGGTCATCTCTCTAACAGAGAGCAAGACTCAAGCCCATGTCTTGGGGACAGATGCACAGATCAGGGAACATAAAGCAAGAAGCGAATACGCATGCTCTCAAGCTCTCAGCTGGTGTTCTGGGATTCAAAGAAAGGCTTGGGGTCCCTCTGGGAAACCAAAGAGCTGGGCGGGGAAACCAGTGCCCACTGGTAAGACTGAAGGAGATCGTGGCCCCAAGACAGGATGGGGCTTAGAACTCCCGCCAGGCTGGAGATGAGTGTCCGTGATGAACATCATCCGTGCCTGCCAGGAGTGGTACTATAAAGAGGGGGTGAGGTGCCTGACTGGCTCGGTCAGTTAGGAGTGAGACTCTTGATCTCAGGGTTGTGAGTTCGTGCCCCATGTTGGGTATGGAAACTACTAAATAAATAAATAACGTTTTCAAAAGGTGGTGGTAATGGCGGTGCTGATGAACACCGCAGGGTACAAAAACCGTTCACGTTTCTTGCTCGCCTGCCCCCTCTTTCCGTGGGCGCCGCAGTTAGCCAGGTGACCCGAGTCTGGCCAACCAGAGGATCTTACCCCCCTTGCCACAGCGATCAGTTCTAGAATGGGCTTGCCTACCCGGCAGGGAAAATCCAAGAACTCTTGCCCCAGGACCTGGGACAGCATTGCCCCCCTTTAGTAAGAAGGATGGGAAGACAGGATACAAGCCCAGAGTGCTAGCCGCCGTCTGGCACAAGGAAGGAAGAACTTGCTTGAAAACGAAACCGAACACCGAGAAAATAAAACTCAGAGAAATCCATAACATGATACTGCTTCAGCGCCCAGATTCGGTTCTGCCTCAAATTGAACCTGATCTTCCACTTGGCAATTCTGTAAAGCAATACAACTTCCTTTGTGTTTAAACCAGCTCAGCGTTAGTTTTCTGTCACTTGAAAACCGTTCTTGACTGAAACAATGCTGTTCGTGTTCTTGAAGCTTGGGGTGTGGAAAATCGGAGGGGCTTCTGGGATCAGCTTTCTGAGTATCGCAGAGCATCTCTTTCTTCCCAGAATAACGGTCCAGGTTCTCAACCCAGTCAGACCTATTTTTCCTCCCAAACCATATTCCAACCTGTAGCTACAGATCGCTCTTGTCTATAGCATTCTCCTCCCACGACTTTTTTGCTGCCTCTTTTTAAAAATAACTCCCATCTGTTCGTCTGCCTCCTGTTCGTCGTTCTCTTTCTGAGTCGTGAGCTTCCCTGCTCTCTGTCCCTGGTGCTGAGCAAGCTTTGGAGGTACACCTGTCAGGCCTATTTCTCCCACTATGCTTTGCCTCTGCCCAATTTTTTTTTCAAGTAGGCTCCATGCCCAGCGCAGGGCTTGAACTCGCAACCCTGAGATCGGGACCTAAGCTGAGATCAAGAGTCGGATGCTTAACCAACTGAGCCACCCAGGCAACCTGCCTCTGCCCAATTTTTACCCCTCCAGATCACACACTTCTCTTCCCTTGGCTTCAACACAGGACCCATCAAAAACATGTGGCTGCATTTCTGGATTCACTAAAGTGAAACTTTACATTGCCGTAGACTCCCGGACATAACTTTTTGACATCCTGAAGGTGGATGGTTAACGAGAGAGAACTTAGCCTATATAGATTCTGGGGACACATATCCCATCGTATTGGCTGAGACGAGGGGTAAAGGAGAACCAAGTCTCTTTAGGTAATAGGAACTGGTTAATGTTTAATTATAATAAAGCCGGTGCTCACTGAACATGTATTGTGACTTACGCGCTGTGCTGAGTACCTCCACGATTTCTCACAACAACTTGGCAGGTGTATAATTACCTCCATTCTGAAGATGAGAAAACAGAGGTGCAGAGAAGTTAAGAAACTTGCTCAGGGTCACACAGCTGATGATGGTTAGGACGGTCCCCCAAATACGCCTGGCTTTCTACTTTCCGGCTCCAAGGAATGATTGGGCTGCCCTGCCCTTTGGTGAGCTGTGTGACTTGCTTTGGACAATGACAGGTGGATAGATGGGACAAATGTCACCATGAGGTAGCAGAGGGTCGGTACTGGATTTCTCATGCAGAACTCCCACGCAGATACTCCAGGCAGTGGCAGCTTCGCCGGCCTAGGGAACATGATGTATATAACCCAGCAGAGCATCTCCACTGGTGATCAGTGCACTGGTCCTCTGTACTCTGACTTGACTGTCCTGAAAACAAGTCTCAGGCTGCAGAGATCCTGGGGTGTGTGTGTGTGTGTGTGTGTGCGTGCACCTGCGGGTTGGTAGCATTTTATTTCTTTTTTTTTTTTAATTTCTTTGTTATTGTTTTTAATATAATTTATTGTATTATTTTACAATTTATTTATAATTGTATATAATATAGTTTATTGGTTTCCATACAACACCCAGCATATAGCATTTCATTTCTTAAGCTGGAGGGGGGTTTCTAAGTTTTGTTACAGTGCTCCCTAAACCATTTTGGAATCATTTTTATATGTTTTTTTTGTTCTACTGGTGTTTAGCTTTTTTAAAAAATTACTTATTTATTTTGAGAGAGGGAAAAAGAGAGAGGGAGAGGGAACAAGCACAGGGGAAGCACAGAAAATGAGGAGAGAGAGAATTCCAACCAGGATCTGTGCCACCAGGGCAGAGCCTGATGCGGGGCTCAGTCCCACAAACCACGAGATCATGACCTGGGCCAAAATCAAGAGTCCGACGCTCAATTGATGGAGCCACCCAGGCACCCCTAGATGGATTCTTCTGGGTCCCTGTCTACGAATCTTGCCTCTTTTCATCAAGACACATCACTCTTCATGCCAAACGCGCACCTGCGCTCTAACACGCCGAGCCACCTGACCCTCTGGGTGGCCGCTGATGGCTGCTTGTCTGCTAAAGCCCATGGTGGGCAAAGCCACGCGGTTTTGCACCTAAATATGCCTCCCCGCTGCGCTTGGGGCCCCAGGCCTATGCCTGGCGCTTACTGCTGTAAGGCCTTTGCTCCTGCTGTTCCCTGTGCCTGGAATGCCAGCCACTGCTCATCTCCACATGTTCATAGATGGACCACTTCAATATCAAATTGCCCACCAAACATTCACTGGTTCCCGCAGCCCAGACTTGTGTCTCCACCCCTCGCGCCCTCACATAATCGCCACATTCCTGACCCCTCTCTGTAGGGTATCTTGTTATTTTTATTTGAATTTTAGGAGACAAGGTGGCATAGCAGTTAAACGTGGGTGTTTGCAGTCAGGCAGTCCTGAATTTGGGCCTTTGCTCTGCACTTAATGTTGTCTGACCTCATGGCTTGTCACATTATTCCCCATAAATTTGAAATATTTCAGGGGCACCTGGGTGGCTCAGTCTGTTGAGCACCTGACTCTTGGTTTCAGCTCAGGTCATGATCTCACAGTTCGTGAGTTCGAGCCCCGCGTCAGGCTCTGTGCTGACAGCTGCGGACCCTGCTTGGAATTCTTTGTCTCCTCTCTCTGCCCCTCCCCCGCTCAGTCTCTCTCTCTCTCTCTCTCTCTCTCTCTCTCTTTCTTTCAGAATAAATAAATATTTAAAGTATTTCATATTTAAAACCACAACATATGGATAAAGAAGATGTGGTTTATATATACACGATGGAATACTACTTGGCAATGAGAAAGAATGAAATATGGCCTTTTGCAGCAACGTGGATGGAACTGGAGGGTATTATGCTAAGTGAAATAAGTCAGGCAGAGAAAGACAGATACCATATGTGGCTCTTGAGAAACTTAACAGAAGACCATGGGGGAAGGGAAGGAGAAAAAAAAGTTACAGAGAGGGAGGGAGGCAGACGATAAGACACTCGTAAGTACCGAGAACAAACTGAGGGTTGATGGGGGATGGGGGGAGAGGGGAAAGTGGGTGATGGGCATCGAGGAGGGCACCTGTTGGGATGAGCGCTGGGTGTTGTGTGGAAACCAGTTTGACCATAAATCACACTCGAGAAAAAAATAAAATAAAACCACAACGTCTATAAGCCCCTCCCCCAAATTAGTTAACTCCCCAAACTTCTATCTGTAAAATATGGATAATGAAACCAACCACAGAAGTTCTGTGAGAATCGAATAATATAATAAAGCAACTTGGCCCAGAGCCTGAGAAAATAAGTGGTAGCTATCTTTATTAGGCATCGCTAACATTATTTATTAACATGAATTGCCACTTATTATTTTCTCTATTTTCACAATACAAATGTCTAAGGAGGCGGGACGATCCTTCTAGCTGCAGGGCCTCGAGCGAGTTACTTAACTTCTCTGTGCCACAGACTCCTCGCTGAATCCTTCATTTATCCCTGAGTTCGCCACACGTTCGCGGAGTGCCCGTTCTGTGCCAAGCCCAGTGTTTAACCCTGGATCAATAAGGAACAAAACGATAAGTTACCCTGTCGCCGTGGAACTCTAATCGGGGAAATTGGCAAGAACCAAAATACCACCTAGCGAGTTGTCAGGTTATTCTTGTGATGAGTGCCTGCAAGAGAGGTCCATGGTGTGTGATGGGGGATTTGCAGGCAGTGAGCTCTGAGAAGTATTAGTAGGAACGAAGTAGAGAAAAGAACGGAAGAGAGAGGCTCAAGGAGAGCACGGTGGAGAGCATATGCAAAGGTCCGGGGGTGACAGGAAGCATGTTGAGCGGGAAGGCTGTAGAGCAAGACAGACGGTATGTGCTCTTAGATAAAACAGAAGAGGGAGTCAGACGCATTCACACTCTCCTCCAGGAAGTGTTCCTGGATTGATGAAATGAACATAGGCGGTATCTTTGAGTCTAGGGTCTCACCCCTTTGTGTCTATGGGCTACAGAAAAATACTTCTCTGCATTCCTGTGTGATGAAAGTCCTGTCATTCCCGGGCCCATCTCTAGCACATACCGGTAAATACCTGCTGTTGGTCAATGCCTCTCCCCTAATCGTGAAGCGTTTCATTTTCCTATTAGCGCGAGCATTTATTTTGATTTGTTTACCATAAAAGCTCGCGAGTGTGGATTCTATCCACTCAAGAATTCGCAATACTAACAGAGAAATCGAGCTGATGCTAGGAAGCACGGAAGAAAGTTCCCAAGCACGTTACAAGTATTCAATTAGATACAAACAATTACTAGGGTAATTATAAATCATTCCTACCTATTCATTAAAGCAGGTCCAAGATGTAATAAAGCTACATCCTTTTTGCAAACAGTCTATAACTCAGGATGTTGCTAATTCAAATCAGCCTCCCCCTCAATCACGGAGATTACTGAAGTGTGTTGGCTTGCTCTTTTTAAAATTAAATGGAACATCTTTTTTTCTGATTATATAAGTGCACCTACAATGTAATAATTTCAGAAAATTCAGAACAAGGTAAGCGGGATAAAATCACCCATTATGCCCGTATCTGATCACTTTTCTCACATCCGCACATTCCTTCCAATCTCTTCTTAAATGCAACTTCATAAATGAATGGGTGAATGGAGGCATGGCTGGATGAACGGGTGGGCGGTTAGAACGATGATAAGCGGATACGTATACGGATATGTAGGCCGATGGTCTAAAATTTGAGATCATAACGCGTTAGGGATTATTCAGTCTCTCCCAACTATCCCTGTGTTGCTCTCCGTTTCTTCACCTTCCTCGAAGCGAGCGTGGCCATAAGGCTGAATCTGGTCGAAAGAATGCACGGAAGGGATACACAAATTGCCAGCACTGGTATCAGAACTCCCTGTGCAACCAGCCACATCCTCTCTTTGAGCCACACCCTCATTTGTCCTATGGTGGAGGCATCCTAGAGTCCTTGGGTCACTACTCAAAGGAGACCCATAGAGAAGAGCTGCGCCATGTGCATCTAACGGGGATACGACGAGGAAATAAACCTTCGCGGCATTAGGCAATTGAGATCTGAGAAACTATTAGTCACGACAGCTGTACACGCTGATGCATACACTATTTTTAGTCGTTTTACATTCTATCCTATGTAACTTCCCATGTTAACACACAGTCTTTAAAATTGTAACTTTAATTATGTATGCGGCATTCATTTATTCATTTATTATGTGGCTGGCTGTACCAGGTTTTTCTTTTTACCATTTTCTTGCCTGTGAGATTTTTTTTAAAAAATGAGGGTACATTCCTCGAAGATCGTCTCAAAACTTGGAACAGTGAGAAAAAAAGTTCTTGACGTATTTGCACAACACCTTCCAGGAAGTTGTGAGAGTCACACACATCCTGTAGTCGAAGAGAGTTCTGCTCGGATGACCATCCTAACAAAATTGGGCGTTAATATTTAAATAATCTTTGCCACCTTGATAGGTGACCAGGAGACTTCCTCTTAAATAAATGCTTATTACCGATGAGGCTAAAGCATCATGTATTTGTCATTTGGTTTTGGTTTCTGTTGTGAATTTCTCGTTCTTCAGCCTGAAATTTCCTCTGTTTCCATATCATCTTAGTCTGGCTAACTTCCATATACCCTGTAAGGCTCTGCTTAATATCATTTCTTCCCAGAGATTGTCCCTGATGGTCCCTGTTGTCCCTATGACTTGTCACAACACCCGTATCTGTATACAAGGTTGTAGCAATGGTATTTCCTGTCAATATCTGTCTTCACTGGCAGACACGGGTCATTTCTTTTTTTTTTTTTTTAATGTTTATTTGTTTTTGAGAGAGAGAGAGAGCTTGTGAGTGAGTGAGGGGCAGAGAGATAGGGGACAGAGGATCCAAAGCAGGCTCCGTGCTGACAGCAGCGAGCCCAGTGTGGGCCTTGAACTCCCGAACTGTGAGATCATGACCTGAGCCAAAGTCAGAGGCTCAGCTAACTGAGCCACCCAGGTGCCCCACAGGGGTCATTTCTGATGCGTTCTTTACTGTCCCTTAAGCCTCTGGTATGGTGCCTGACCATGTTAGACAATCTTTGTCTAATGAATGAATTAACTGATAAAGGTAATAGTCGATGATGATGATGATGTTGGTGATTTTTCCTTGGGCAAAGATACTATAATGATGATGGGTTATAAAGGTGATTATTCCAAAGCTGATGGGGACAATGACGGGGACAGCTGCAGAAGTGACTGTTATGTGGAAGAGAGCTAATATGTTGGTAATAAAGACATAGGACTTGTTTTTAACTGTATTGATGGTCATGTTCATGGTGATGGTGATGCCGAAGCTGATGGTCGGCATTAGAGATTGAGGTTGATGAGAGCTGATAACTGTGTGATGCTTGATAATATTTGCCAAAACTTTTAGATGCATTTTCTTGGAATAATCTAAATCATGCAGGGAAGTTTGACTTAATAAAGATTATTGGTATACATGCTCTACATCCTACCTTGGGGACGTGACCATGTCTCCGTCTGGACTTGACTCAGATAGAGAGGTCTTATAATTTAAGAAAATCATGTCACAGTACTCAAGGGATTTTCCTCAGGAAGCTTGCCTCTGGCACTTGAGGCAATAATTAATTTCCGTGAAACACTCCTGTTCTCTCTCTTCGGATATTAGGCTTGAGTAAGACTTCAGCTTAAAAATAAGGTCCACGAGGGGCACCTGGGTGGCTCGGCTGGTTAAGTGTCTGACTCTTAATTTTAGCTCAGGTCATGATCTCACGGTCGAGGCATTGAGCCTCACGTTGGGCTCCTCACTGAGTGTGCAGCCTGCTTAAAGATTCTCTCTCTCTCTCTCTCTTTTTCCCTCGGCCCCTCTCCCCTTCTCTCTCTCTCTCTCTCTCTCTCTCTCTCTCTCTCATTCTTTCCCAGAAAAAAAAGGTCCTTGAAGAGCAGGAACACCTACCTGATCACTGAGGGCGAGGCCAAAGTGATAGATCCATACCATTGCACAAGAATGCAGACCTCAGAGTCTCCGAGGTCACAGTTAGTAACGTTCACGGACGATGGGAGAACTTGAGCCATTTGCCAAGTCACCTTAAGGGTTTAGAATTTCAATCCGAGGATGACGAGTAAGAAGGATGAATACTGCTGTTGTGCTGGAACAGGGACAGAATTTGTGAAGGAACACAGTACCGTAGACTAAAAAACGACCAAATAGCTACTGTGACAGATAAGCTCTCAACTCTCAGTAGTTCAGCAGAATACAGGTTGCTTTCCCACTTTCAAAAGGGCTGCTTTGGATTGCTGAGAGCTGTGTTCCATCCCGTGACTCAGGGATCCAACCTTTGTTTCTTGCCACCACTTTAACATGTGGCTTCCAGGATCACCGTGGTGTGAGCATCCACATGAGGCGGTACATCAGCTGTTTAAGGCTTCAACTCATAAGTGGCACCTGTAGTTTCTGCCCACATTGCCTTCCCTGGGTCCAGTCACGTGGTCCATCTTGACCTGCCAGGCGTTAACGCCTTCCATGAGCTCAACGTCGTGGCCTTCCCGTGTTTCCAGGGAGAACACTAGAAGTTTCTACCCCACGGGGAACTGTCCACACGAAGTCTGGAACACAGAAAGCCAAGAATTAAATTCTCAACATGATATCTGGGCCATGGGAGTGTTTGGGCCAAAATAAAACGCAACTCCATTAATCCAAAAGGACTGACTGTCCAACGGGGGATTTAAACCAGATGATCTTTGAAGAACGTTCTTCCTCATTTAAGATTCAAGAAAAGGGCTCTCCACTGGGAAGTGATATGAGTCCCCGCTTTAACCGTCGTCATCTGTGGAAGAAGTTACGAATCATCTCCAAAACTTGGGACCCAGACTCAGTGTATGACAAATGAATTAAGATAGGCAGGCGAGATTAACCTGTTTGCCGTCTTTATGCTTGATGATCAAGAAAACGTTGCCAAAGAATTTCTGTTTCCAGCTATGACAGAGTTAACTGGTGGGCAGACCTGCCTTCCCAGTATAAGCAACTATGAAAGCCAACAATATAAATGAGGCCACAGTTTTCAAGAATTGAACAGCAAGCAGCATAAGACTACAAACCCCTGAAATAAAATTCACAAGGCAAGTCCCACAGTGGCCCTAGCTCTCTGACTGGGGATAATTTCCCAATGGAATGGAATAAGCTGTAGTCCAAGTGGAATTCATTGGCCGCAAGGTGCCAAGGAAGCAGAAAATAGCCTCTGGGGTGGCTGATGGAGCTGGAAACTGTGACACCCATAAATAAGACAGAGAGATGAAAAAGAATAGCGCCCCAGGGGCGCCTGGGTGGCTCCGTCGGTTCAGCGTCCAACTTCGGCTCAAGTCATGGTCTCACGGCTGTGAGTTCGAGCCCCGCGTCGGGCTCTGTGCTGACAGCTCGGAGCCTGGAGCCTGCTTCCGATTCTGGGTCTCCCTCTCTCTCTCTGCCCCTTCCCCGCTCTCGCTCTTTTTCTCTCTGTCTCTCAAAAATGAATAAAGTTAAAAAAATTAAAGAATAGTGTCCCAGAAATCTGCGTAAGGGGTCTCCATGAGTCCTTAGCTGAAAGCTAGGTTGCGTCTACACAGGGAGAGACCATGTGAGGCTTACAAGGGAGCGGCTCCTACGAGGTTGTGAGTAAAACTGAGAAACCCGTGGCCAGAATACAAAGGGGATGTTAGAATGCCAGCTTGCTCAGAAAAGAGACTTCATTCATTAACAACTTGCTGTTTACCCCTGGCCCACCCTTTTAGTGAGAGCTATCAGAAAGGACATAGCTTCAGAGGAATATTACCACCCCAGAGTAAGACCTCTCTAGACCTGCCCTCACAAACTCCAGTGATGCGCTAACAGGATTGCAAGGGAGACAGAGTTTGGTGGTTATAATCTTACAAGTTAGCGGGACCTAGAAAACTTTGGGCCTTCCACAGATCTGCGCTAGCCACACGAAATTCAGCTTATGCAAGTTCAAGGTGTGGTAAATCAGTAAGTGAGTTGTTTAACAATAACAAAAGAAATTCTTAAGGTGGGGGGGGGGATGAGAATCCCGTGTGCCCACAACAAGTCTTTGACACTTTCCAGCATATGATCGAAAGTTGCTAGACATGCAGAAAAGAAAAAAGAGAAAAAAAAAAACCTGCAGAAAAATGAAGAGGACCATTGGCACTGTGAAACAATATAGTTGACATATGTGTAATTGTGGTACCAGAAGTAGAGGAGAGTGAGAAAAAGAGAGAAAAACATAGAGGAAGAAATATGCCAGAAAATTCCCCAAATTTATTAAAAACATGACTTCTAGATCCAAGAATTCTGGCAAGACCAAGCAGCATGAATGCAAAGAAAAGAACAACGATGCATAAAATAGTCGAACTGCTGAGATCCAAGAAAAAACTTGAAAGTATCCAGAGAAAAAAATAGCATGTATATAGACTTAAATGTAAGAGTGAAAACAATAGTATTTTATAAGGAAACATAAAAGAAAATCTGTAAGTCCTTGGGCGCAGGCAAAGGTTTCTTAGATATGACAATAAAAAATGGTCTATAAAGGAAGAAGAAGAAGAAAAGTCAATCTCATGAGAAATAAAAACTTTTGCACTTCAAGAGAAAACCAAAAGTCAATACCCCTCATGTACACAGACACAAAAATCCTGAACTAAGTGTTAACAAAATGAATTTAGTAATATACGAAATGGAAAATACATGATGAGGTTGATACGGTCAGGGTTCTCCGGAGAAACAGAACCCATAGGATAGATATAGATAAAGATTTGTTATAAGGGATTGATTCACACGATTATGGGGGCTGAGAAGTCCCATGCCCTGGTGTCAGAAGTGTGGAGACCCAGGAAAGCTGCTGGTGTGGTTCCAGCTCAAACTCAAAAGCCTGAGAACCAGAGGAGCTAATGGCGTAATGTTTTAATTCAGGGGCTGAGAACCAGGAATGCCAACCTCTGTGTGCAGGAGACGATGAATGTCCCAGCTGAGGAAGACAGGAAATTTGCCTTACCTCCCTCTTTGGTTCTATACAGGCCCTCCCTGGATAGGAGGCTGCCCACATGCTTTGGGAAGGGTGGTCTTTACTCAGTCTACTAATTCAAATGCTAGTCTCTTCTGGAATCTCACAGACACGCCCAGAAATAATACCAGTTATGTGAGCATCCCTTAGCCCGGTCAAGGTAAGCCATAAAATTAACCAGGAAATGATCGAATGGGGTTCATCCAAAGACGCAGTGTTGGTTCGACACACAAAAGTCAATCAATGTAATTCACTCTGTTAACAGACTAAAAAACCAAAAGGCAAAAAACAAACAAACAAACAAAACATACAGTTATCTCAATAGTTTCAAAAAAACCAAAAAGTTTTGGACAGAATTCTAAAATCATTGCGATTTTTAGAAACAGAAGAGAACCTTGTCAACCCTATGAAGGGCATCCACAGCAAAAAAACCACCAACCAACCAAACACCCTCCGGACAGCATTATAGTCAATGGTGAATGAACAGATGCTTTCCCATTTAATATCTGAAATAAAGCACATTTGTTTATTCCCACCTCTTGTATCCAAAATTATAATGAAGTCCTGGCTAGTCTAATAAGGCAAGAAAAATAAATAAAAGCATCCACGTTGAAGTAAAAAGATAAATTGTCTCTATCCAAAATTATGTGATTGTCCACATAGAAAATCTGAAAGAATCTAGTAAGTTATTTGAGCTAATCAATGAGTTTGGCAAGATTTCAGGACACCAGGCCAACAGACAAATCTACAGTGTTTATAAATAGTTGGAAAGTGAAATTTTTAAATTTTAATTCTTTTAATGTGTGTTTATTTTTGAGAGCAAGAGACAGACTGTGAGTGGGGGAGGGGCAGAGAAAAAGGGAGACACAGAATCCGAAGCAGGCTCCAGGCTCTGAGCTATCAGCACAGAGCCTGATGCGGGGCTCGAACTCTCAAACCGTGAGATCATGATCTGAGCCAAAGTCAAATGCTTAACCTACTTAGCCACCAAGTCACCCCCGGAAAGTGAAATTTAACAAATGGTCCCATTTACAGTAGCAAGATACACAGAACCTAACCAAATATGTGTAATATCTGTACATCGAAAGCTACAAAGCACCAATGAAAGAAATCAAAGGCGACGTGAATGAATGACTAGAAATCCCATGTCCATAGACTGGAAGATAAGACAGGACTAAGAGGTCAGTTGTCCCCACACAGAGATTCAATGCAGTTCAAATCCCTACCAGGATTTCTTTTTTTGTAGAAGCCATCAAATCGAATCAAAATTTATGGAATTAAGAAGAAAAAAAAAAAAAGAAGGAGAATCCAAACATTCTCAAAAACTGAACAGAGTTGAAGAACTGACACTTTCCAAACTTAAAAATAAATAATTGAAACTATAACTAGAGTAATAGGGAGAATGTGGAATTAATAAAACCAGTGGATCGGAATGAATTATACGTTAAAATGCAGAAATAGATTCACACATATATGATCGACTGATTTTCAAAAAAAATGGTACATGGAAGCAATTCCATGAAATCTAATAGTAGTTACATTAAAAAAATGGTCCTAGAAAAACTGGATACCCGAATGCAAAAAAAACAAAAACAAAAAAAACCTGAACCTTCATCGTGTATGCTATGCCACGTAAAAATTAAATCCCAAGAAATTATAGACCTAAATGCAAATCTTAAAACTACAATATTTTTAGAAGGTGAATAGGTAGAAATGTCTCCATTTTTGCATTAGGGAAATATTGCTTATAAATGGTACTAAAAACTCAATTCATAAAAGTAAATTGATCATTTGGCCTTTATCCTAGTTTAAAACTTTGGCCACACAAAAGATCTTTATTATAAAAATGAAAAGGCAAGTCACAGACAGAAAATATTTACAAAACATATACTCATCAAAAGACTTACATCTTAAAAAAATATAAAGAAGTTTGACAACTCTGGAAGAAGACAGATATCCCCCCCCCTTTTTTTTTTGAAGGCAGCAGGTTTGAGCAGACATGTCACCCGCACACGAAAAGATATACGACATGATTAGCCATTGGGGAAATTCAAATTAAAACCTAAGGAGATATTACTTCATCCCTTCTAGAATGCCTAAACGTATACAGAATGATCATGCCCAGACTGGTAAGGGTCAGAAGCAACTAGATGTCTCATACGCTGCTGGTGGGAAAGCAAAACTGTGTAACCCCCTCGGAAAACAATATGGCAGTGTCTTAAAAAGCTAACTGGGCAGAGCCTGGAGCCTGTTTCCGATTCTGTGTCTCCCTCTCTCTCTGCTCCTCCCCCGTTCATGCTCTGTCTCTCTCTGTCCCAAAAATAAATAAAAAACGTTGAAAAAAAAATTAAAAAAAAAAAAAAGCCAACTGGGCACCAACCATATGGCCCAGCTCTTCCACTCCTAGGTGTTCACTCACAAATGAAAGCAGGTGTCCACACAACGACTTGTAAGTGAAAGTTGGTTGCTACATTATTTGTAATAGTCAAAGAGGGGAAATAACTCACATGCCCATCACCAGTTTGATGGATAAACACACTGTGGTACGTGCACACAATGGTATCCTAGTCCACAGTAACGAGTAATAAAATAGCAGTGCATGTGAAAACAGACGAATCTCAAAGCCATTATGCTGAGCGAAAGAGCCAGACAAAGGGGTACACACTGTGGGATTCCATTGATGCAGAATTCTACAGACTGGCAACAAATCTCCGGGGACCGGAAGGAGACCAGTGGTTGCCTGAGGGTGTGTTGGGAGAGGAGAGAAATGAAGGATGTGTTGAATTACAAGCCTCATACTTTGCAACCACTTTGGGAAAAGATTTGCTGGCTTCGTACAAAGTGAAACACACATTTCCCATCCGTCCTAGCAATGCACAAGAGAAATAAAATTATATGCTCACAAAAAGCCTGGTCGTCAATATTTCGTAGCCGCATTCCTCATAATACCTGAAGACTGGAAAAAACCAAGTGCCCATCGGCAGGTGAATTCATTAATAACAGTGATGGCTTTGTACATTGGATACTTTTTAGCAACGTAAAAGAACGAATTATGGATACACACAGTAAAACGGATGAAACCCAGAAACATCGTACTGAGCAAGGAAGTCAGATACAAACAGAGAAACAAACACCCCACGATCCCATTTATTTGAAAATTGGGCAGGGGCGCCTGGGTGGCGCAGTCGGTTAAGCGACCGACTTCAGCCAGGTCACGATCTCGCGGTCAGTGAGTTCGAGCCCCGCGTCGGGCTCTGGGCTGATGGCTCGGAGCCTGGAGCCTGTTTCCGATTCTGTGTCTCCCTCTCTCTCTGCCCCTCCCCCGTTCATGCTCTGTCTCTCTCTGTCCCAAAAATAAATAAACGTTGAAAAAAAAAAAATGAAAATTGGGCAAAACGAGTCTGTGGTGATAGAAATCAGATCAGTTGCTGCCTGGGATGTGGTCAAGAGAGATTTACTGCAGAGACCCAGAAGCCAACTTATCTGAGGCGACAGAAACATTGTATTTCTTTATTGGGATGATGGTTACAGAGGTCTACCTATCTGCCAAACTCATAAACCTGGATACTTAAAATATATGCATTTTTCTCGTACGTTAATTGTGCCTCAGTGACATCGATGTAAAAACGGAGAGAATGGGGAGGGCTTGGAAAGAAAGTGAAAGACAGAGCAATTCCCCGGGGCTTTCGGATCTGTTTCTGGGCCACTTTATAAGAAACAGCAGGTGGTTCTCCCCAAATTGAGTTTATTTTTAGGCGAGAGAGTTCATTGGTATACCCTTGGGGGTTATTTCCTAGCGTGAATGCATTTCCGCTTGCATTTTCTTCACAGTAAGGAAACAAAATAGTTGGAAAAGAGCTTGGCTGCATAAAAATGTAGAGTGCTTTGTCCTTCTCGTGATGCACTTGGAAACAAAAATGTCATATTACTTTCGCTCATTATGATGATTCGCGCACAATTACAGACAGCCCATGTGTTGGTGGACGTAAGAGAAGGCGTCTTGGGCTGCGTATCTGAGGAGGCTGCGACCCCAGGCGGGCCACCTGATTGCTTTGAGACTTAATCTCCTCGTCTGGAAAGAGAGAATGAATGACCCTCTCTTGGACAAGACAGTCACTCCCAGACTCCAACGAGATCATGTCTGTGAATGCATTTTTGAATTAAAGCTCAGGGAAGGGGCGCCTGGATGGCTCCGTCTGTGAACAGTCCAACTCTTGGTTTCGGCTCAGGTCATGATCTCACAGTTCATGAGTTCGAGCCCCGCATCCGGCCCTGTGGTGACAACTTAGAGCCTGGAGCCTGCTTCGGATTCTGTGTCTCCCTCTCTCTCTGCTCCTTGCCCCTTCATGCTCTGTCCCTCTCTGTCTCTCAAAAATAAATACACGTTAAAAAAATAAAAAAAAAAAAAATAAACAAACAAGGGATGCATTTTGGCCAAAATTACATAGGCCAGGGAAGGAGAGTGCCCATATCTCAGGGTGGCTATCTCAAGTCACTTGAAATTGTAACGAAGAGGGGTGCCTGGTGGCTCAGTTGGTTAAGCGTCCGACTTCGGCTCAGGTCATCACCTAGTGGTTGG